>NC_084562.2:2302500-2522500 GCF_033978685.3 Nerophis lumbriciformis | reverse complement strand
GACAGTGCACTGCTTCCCCTTCCTGAGGCGGCGGATGGTGGTCCAGAATCGCTTCGAAGCCGTCCGGAAGTCGTTTTCCATGGCCTCGCCGAACTCCTCCCATGTCCGAGTTTTTGCCTCCGCGACCGCTGAAGCCGCACACCGCTTGGCCTGTCGGTACCTGTCCGCTGCCTCCGGAGTCCTATGAGCCAAAAGAACCCGATAGGACTCCTTCTTCAGCTTGACGGCATCCCTCACCGCCGGTGTCCACCAACGGGTTCTAGGATTACCGCCACGACAGGCACCAACCACCTTGCGGCCACAGCTCCAATCAGCCGCCTCGACAATAGAGGCGCGGAACATGGTCCACTCGGACTCAATGTCCAGCACCTCCCTCGTGACATGTTCAAAGTTCTTCCGGAGGTGGGAATTGAAACTCTCTCTGACAGGAGACTCTGCCAGACGTTCCCAGCAGACCCTCACAATGCGTTTGGGCCTGCCAGGTCTGTCCGGCATCGTCCCCCACCATCGCAGCCAACTCACCACCAGGTGGTGATCGGTAGAAAGCTCCGCCCCTCTCTTCACCCGAGTGTCCAAAACATGAGGCCGCAAATCCGATGACACAACTACAAAGTCGATCATGGAACTGCGGCCTAGGGTGTCCTGGTGCCAAGTGCACATATGGACACCCTTATGCTTGAACATGGTGTTTGTTATGGACAATCTGTGACGAGCACAAAAGTCCAATAACAAAACACCACTCGGGTTCAGATCCGGGCGGCCATTCTTCCCAATCACGCCTCTCCAGGTTTCACTGTCGTTGCCAACATGAGCGTTGAAGTCACCCAGTAGGACAAGGGAATCACCCGGGGGAGCACTTTCCAGTACTCCCTCGAGTGTATCCAAAAAGGGTGGGTACTCTGAACTGCTGTTTGGAGCGTAAGCACAAACAACAGTCAGGACCCGTCCCCCCACCCGAAGGCGGAGGGAGGCTACCCTCTCGTCCACTGGGTTGAACACCAACGTGCAGGCTTTGAGCCGGGGGGCAACAAGAATTGCTACCCCAGCTCGTCGCCTCTCACTGCGTGCAACGCCAGTGTGGAAGAGAGTCCAGCCCCTCTCGAGAGAACAGGTTCCAGAGCCCTTGCTGTGCGTCGAGGTGAGTCCGACTATATCCAGCCGGAACTTCTCTACCTCGCGCACTAGCTCAGGCTCCTTCCCCCCCAGCGAGGTGACGTTCCACGTCCCAAGAGCTAGCTTATGTAGCCGAGGATCGGACCGCCAAGTGTCCTACCTTCGGCTGCCGCCCAGCTCACACTGCACCCGACCTCTATGGCCCCTCCCATGAGTGGTGAGCCCATTGGAGGGGGGACCCACGTTGCCTCTTCGGGCTGTGCCCGGCCGGGCCCCATGGGGACAGGCCCGGCCACCAGGCGCTCGCCAGCGTGCCCCAACTCCGGGCCTGGCTCCAGAGGGGGGCCCCGGTGACCCGCGTCCGGGCGAGGGAAATCTGAATCCTTGCTGTTTCATTCCCATAGAAGTCTTCGAGCTGCTCTTTGTCTGATCCCTCACCTAGGACCTGTTTGTCTTGGGAGACCCTACCAGGGGGCATGAAAGCCCCCGGACAACATAGCTCCTAGGATCATTGGGACATGCAAACTCCTCTACCACGTTAAGGTGGCAGCTCAGATATATATATATATATATATATATATATATATATATATATATATATATATATATATATATATATATATATAATGTATGTGTGGGAAAAAAATCACAAGACTACTTCATCTCTACAGGTTTCATGAGGGGTTCCCTCAATCATCAGGAGAAAATCTCCTGATGATTGAGGGAACCCCTCATGAAACAGGCCTGTCTTGGGGAGGTCTTAAAAATGTCTTAAATTTGACTTGTTGAAACCTGCAGAGACCCTGTGCATGTTTTAATGCTGTGTAACTAGACCGTACTTATGTTGCTATTAGCGATAATAATGACGTTAACACAACTACAACTAATGTCGACATGACCACTTTGAGTTTCGATTTTTGTGTCTTCCAAAGCCGTCAATCAGGTATGTTGACGTCGACTTAAGCAGGGAGGACGAGTCGGTTGACATATGTGCATTGTCAACATAAAGCAGGACCGACTTAAAAGTGTTCCACTGTATCCTCTATTTTCAGAGGATACACAAAACAACTTTTGGACCTATGCAAGACTTCTATTGCAAAAAAAAATGTCTATATTCGGATAGATGCAACTTCAGTGATTTGTCCCTGAGAAGACAGAGAAACAGAACAGAGAGCCAGAAGGAGGTAGTGAAGATGTTGATAGCAGGATCCTTTCTGTCACTGTGTCAGTCTGTTCTCCAACGCTGAGAAAATCTAACATTCTTCAGGCTGCCAAGAAGTAGCAACCGTCTCTTCTCCTCACACAGTTTAATGGTCACACAGTCTGGCTTCTCTCTGTAAAACATAGCAAACTAACAACTATCTGCAGTCAGGTGTAGACGAATATTTCTTTCCTGGGGGCAAAAGATTTATTGTTTTGTGCACAGCAAATTCGACTTGCTTTGTTTTTTTGTGTTTTTTTTTATTATTCATAGGATTTGTCGAAGCATTTGTTCACCTGTTCCGCTTCTACAATTTACCTGACAACTTACTTCGGAGCAGCTAGAGCCAGATACAACAAATGGATAGCAGTACTATATCAGTGGAAAGAAACTGACGCATGCTCATTTGTTAAAATACAGGGGCTAGAAAAGCCGCAAGTGAAAATGTTACTTTTGAAAAAAATACATATTTTGTGAGTAACATGCAGTAACAGAGTACAATAGAAGTGGCAGATGTTGCATAAATTATACCGTGAACTGCTGAAGTTTCCTGGTATTTGAAAGTTTAATGTTGAATTAAGGCAACTTGACTCTTTTTGTTAATTGAAAACATTTCACTTTTCGTCTAAAAGGCTTCTTCAGAACATTAGTACCTCAACTTATGAGCATAATTGGTTCTGTGATGTAGCTCGTAATCCAAAATACCTGTGTCTCAAATCAATGTTCCCCATTGAAATGAATTACAATTCAAGTAAACCGTCCTGAGGCCTCAGAAACACCGCAATTTTAACATGTAACATGCTTTTTAATAAGAACAATACAACTCTTAATAAGAAATAATAACAAATTAAAATCTTTATATATGCTGACAAAATTCAATAAATACATTTAATGGTCTGCTGAACGAAATGTTTAAAATAAAAACATTAATCAATCAATCAATCATCAATTAAAGTGTATTGATATAGCCCTTAATCACATAATCACAAGTGTCTCAAAGGGCTGCACAAGCCAAAACGACATCCTTGGCTCAGATCCCACATCAGGGCAAGAAAAAACTCAACCCAATGGGATACAATGAGAAACCTTGGAGGGGACCACAGAATACAATACTTCTTACCATTAATGCAACTTATTGAACAGGTGCGGTAGAAAACGGATGGATGGATTAAAATGCATGAGAATGTTTTATATTTTTAACGTTATTTTTAACACTGTGATTACCAGCGGAATATTTCATTACTTATCCTGTTTAGCAATGTCAGCTAAGATTTATCTAAGTGCCAGTCATCAGAAGAGCCACATCTGGCTCGAGAACCATAGGTTCCTTACCCATGGGCTAGAGTATACAAATTAGTTTTAAGATGGGACTTAAATGCTTCTACTGAGATAGCATCTCTAACTGTTACCGGTAGAGCATTCCAGAGTACTGGAGCCAGAATAGAAACGCTCTATAGCCCGCAGACTTTTTTGGGGCTCTGGGAATCACTTAGAATGCAGATTTCTTGCCGGGACATATGGTTCAATACAATTGAACCATATGGTGGCCTTTTAGGGCCCGACCAGTGGTCCCCCCTCCAATGGGCTCACCACCCATAGGAAGGGGGATATAAGTTAGGTGCTCTGTGAGCTGGGTGGAAATCCAAGGCAAGGTCCTTGGCGGTCCGATCCTCGGCTACAGAAGCTAGCTCTGGGAAGTGGAACGTCCCCTCTCTGGGGAAAAAGGAGCCTGAGCTGGTGCGCCACCTCAGGAAGGGAAAGCAGTGCACTATCAACACTGTGTAGAGTGGAGATGTCAACTGGTGATGTTGTGGATCGGTGCAAAGAATACTTTGAAGACCTCCTCATTCCCAGTAACACGTCTTCCAATGAGAAAGCAGTGCCTGGGGACTCCGCGGTGGGCACTCCTATTTCCGGGGCTAAGGGTGCCGAGGGAGTTAAGAAGCTCCTCGGTGGCTCTGGATGCTGTGGGGCTGTCGTGGTTGACAAGACTCTGCAGCATTGCCTGAACATCGGGTGCAGTGCCTCTGGATTGGCAGACTGGGGTGGTAAGCGAACCGCAGAGCGAGCAGTGGAGAAAAGGAGCTGAAAAACGACCCGACGACACAGACGTTTATTGAAAAATAAACAAGGTCACGAAAACTGTGAGGAGGCATGGCCGGCAGACCGGCAGCAAGGCGGGGCACGCCGGGGTCGACTCCGAGATGGCGGCGAGGAGGCGTGGCCAGCGGACCAGCAGCGAGGCGGGGCGCGCCGGGATCGGCTCCGAAATGTACGTCAGGGCAGCAGCAGAGGACGGGGCGGAGAGAGAGGCGGAAAACCAGCGCATGCAAAGCGAGAGCGACCGAGAGCAAGAGGCAGACGACGTGAGGCTGAAAAGCAAACGAAAGAGCGAGCAGTGGGAGGCGGAGCTGAAAAGCGACGCGACGACAAAAGACTGAGGTTTATTGAAATAATAAAGCGAAGTCACGAAATTGCTCGCTCTTCCGTCCTCTGCTGCTGCCCTGACGTCCATTTTAAAGCCGATCCCGGCGCGCCCCGCCTCGCTGCTAGTCCGCCGGCCATGCCTCCTCGCCGCCATCTCGGAGTCGCTTTGCTGCCGGTTTGCCGGCCACGCCTCCTCACAGTTTTCGTTACTTTGTTTATTTTTCAATAAAACCTCAGTCTTTTGTCGTCGCGTCGCTTTTCAGCTACGCCTCCCACTGCTTGCTCTTCCGTTTGCTTTTCAGCCTAACGCCGTCTGCCTCATGCTCTCGGTCGCTCTCGCTTTGTATGCGTTGGTTTTTCGCCTCTCTCTCCGCCCCGTCCTCTGCTGCTGCCCTGACGTCCATGTCGGAGACGATCCCGGCGCGCCCCGCCTCGCTGCTGGTCCGCCGGCCACGCCTCCTCGCCGCCATCTTGGAGTCGGCCCCGGCGTACCCCGCCTCGCTGCCGGTCTGCCGGCCATGCCTCCTCACAGTTTTCGTGACTTTGTTTATTTTTCAATAAACCTCTGTGTCGTCGGGTCGCTTTTCAGCTCCTTTTCCCCACTGCTCGCTCTGCGGTTCGCTTTTCAGCCTCACGCGTCGTCGTCGTCATCGTCGTCGTCTTCGTCTCGCTCTCGGCCGCTTCCGCGCTGCATGTACTGCTGGCTCTCCAACTCCTTCTGCCCCGTCGTTCTCGGCTGCTGCCCTTTTACACACTGCCAGGTGATTATTGAATTGCGCCCAGGTTGGCGATCCACGCATCTGATGTCCATCTCGCTGCCGGTCCGCCGGCCACGCCTCCTCGCCGCCATCTCGGAATCGGCCCTGGCGCGCCCCGCCTCGCTGCAGGTCTGCCGGCCACGCCTTCTCTCCGTCATCTCGGAGTCGGCCCTGGCGCGCCCCGGCGGCTTGGCGCGCCCTGTCTCGCTGCAGGTCTGCCGGCCACGCTTCCTCGCCGCTGTCTCGGAGTCTGCCCCGGCGCGCCCCGCCTTGCTGCAGGTCTGCCAGCCACGCCTCCTCACAATATGGTATCGCCGATATCAGTATTTCAGTATTGATCCACATCATTATTATAGCAACAACAAGACAGCAGAGTTGCTAAATGACACTCCTAGTGAGCTAGCAATACAATGACGTTATCGTGTATCTCGTAGATGTGATAGCCAAATGTAGCTCAGAAAAAAACGAACTAAAAATTTCCCCATTTGCTTTTTTTACAGAAAATTTAATTGTCGTAAAAAGTCAGATTTGTAATCCAATTGCCAGAAGCTCGGGAGATCATCTAACTAGAAACCACCATGCTGAGGCTGTAAAAGCACCCAAGGCAAGACAAACAAATGCCAGAAAATTCAAACTGCAATTGGTTTAACAGGTATGCAATCAGACATGCTGGCATCGATTGGTTTTTCCTTGGCTGGCGTCAAACTGTTGTCAAAGCTGTATTTGATGCAATATTTTGATATTTTACAGACTATTTGTTTGTCAATGTGATATAAATATGTTACCAAGTGCATCCCTTGACAGCTCAATGTGGACCACAAACTTGTGTCCTTGAATACAGGACAATTACATTTTTCAAGGGACGGATGGCAACCCCAGTTGCTACAGACTTGCAACAACCTGAGTTGTTCAACTCAATTAAATTAATTCCCCAGATACTCCATCTTAACTGTGACCATGAACAAAATAAGTAGTAAATTATGTATGGTTGGTACCTCAGAAAGGTCGCAGAAGAAAAGTCTTGGTTTGATTGCTTTGCATGCGGACCATAGGAAATATATAGTTGCTATGGCAACGCTGGATCGCCTGCTTTAGTCTACAATAATGATGGGCATGTCAGCATGACATGTCAGTATTAGCATTTGATGCTAACAGTATAGGTTAGACTTACTGTATGTTCAGTGCTTGTACAAGGTTTGCTATACACTTAGGGTCGGATTTACTAAAGGTTTGAATGTACCCAAACGCAGTGGCGGGCATTGCGTTTCCCACCTAGGCCTTCGGTGATGTCCGACTTCAATGATTACCTCTGAAAGTACCATAATTCATGTCACCACATGACCATTGCTGGAGAAATACTATACAGAAACATATTCACGCACTACTGGGCTTTAACTCACCTCAACAATGTACAAAACGGGTTATTTTGTAGCACATTTAAAAATCAATAAACCCGCACCAGCAATTGAAACATATCTTATGTGGTACTGTCAAAATTGCAAAAAAGATACTAAACGTGAAAAAATAAAGAAAGTGTTTGAACTCACAATTTGTAGCACCTATTTGACGCCGTATAAGCCAGTAGTACCGCTCGTTGTCGGTTGATTCGAGTGGAAGTGCATTTCCCCATTTTATCGCAAGGACAGCTGAGCTAGCTTCCGGGGTTGGCCGACATCGTCTCACAAGATGTAGTTTCTCTTTAAATCATACTTGCCAACCTTGAAACCTCCAAATTCGGGAGATTTTGGGGGGGGGGGGGGGGGGGTAGTATATTTATAGCTAGAATTCACTGAAATTCTTATATACAGTATATATATATATATATATATATATATATATATATATATATATATATATATATATATATATATATATATATAAATAAAATAAATACTTGACTTTCAGTGAATTCTAGCTATATATATATACAGTATATATATATGCATTTTATTTTATATATATATATATATATATATATATATATATATATATATATATATATATATATATATATATATATATATATATATATATATATATATATATACATACATATAAATAAAATAAATACTTGAATTTCAGTGTTCATTTATTTACACATATACACACATAACACTCCTCTCTACTCATTGTTGTATTTGAAAGTGCAATGCTTTGCAGCCAGTAGCACAGCCTTTGAAGGAGCGTAGGTATGGGCAGTGTAATATTCTGGGTTGGAGTCAATAACCAGGCGAGGTGACGAAGTTACGTCTCTTTACTTCATACTTCAGAACCGACTCCCACACTTGCCGTCAGAGTGCGCAATACAATGTAAACCGTTGGCCAACCAAAAAGTAACCACAGAACACTATACGGTATAGTGTTCTGTGGTTACTTTTTGGTTGGCCAAGCGGACGTGACGACAGGCCGTCCTCACTCAGGTCCGCACGGACCTGGAGGGGGCGTGCCTTAAGTCCGGCTGGAAATCAGGAGAAATTCGGGAGAATGGTTGTCCCGGAAGATTTTCGTGAATTCGGTAGGGTTGGCAAGTATGCTTTGAATATCCTTCTTGGAAATGGCCTTGCAAATATATATCTGCCACCTAATCAACGTTTTGTTCTCCTTCTTTTTGGGTTAAAAAAAGTGAGGTGATTTCTCTGCTAGCCCGGTATGGCTATGGCGCAACACTTCCTGCTTTAAAAAATTGAAATTGCAATTTAATTTTAAGTTGGGGCTTTGACGGTATTGTGATTCAAATAGTTGACTTTTGTGCAGCTGCAGGGGGTTGCCCGATTTACAGTAAACCTGTTTGGCTTTTGTGCAGCTGGAGCGGGTTGCCCGATTCACAGTAAACCTGTTTGGCTGGTGATCATCGTCAACCGGACGGCCTACAACTCCAGCTGTAATGTGGAGCAAAAAAAATTATAGATTGACTTGGTGTTATTGATAGTGTTGTGGTTGTAATTAGTTTAAGTCATGGTACACCTTGGACAAGTCACCACCTCATAGCAGGGCCAACACAAATTAACAGACAATTGTACACACTCACATTCACACACTCATGAAGGGCCATATACAGTGAAATATTGCACATTACTGTTGTGGCAACCTTAAGCCAACAGGACATAGTCAAAGGTAAGTCAGTTTTGCTTTGAGGAAGTTGCTCTTTAAACGGGCAAGCAACAGCTGACACTACTATATTCAGTCGTCCCTCGCTACACCGGGCTTAAAGTTTTGCATCACATAGATTCCATAGATTTTTTTTTTACAAGCATATTCTTTATGTTTTGGCCAAAATTGAGTGTTGATCCATCCATCCATCCATTTTCTACCGCTTATTTCCTTTGGGGTCGCGGGGGGCGCTGGACCCTCTCTCAGCTACAATCGGGCGGAAGGCGGGGTACACCCTGGACACGTCGCCACCTCATCGCAGATTGAGTGTTGAATCAAGTCTATTTTATGTATTATACTGTATGTATACTGTATGCATTATTTGTCTCATGTATTATGTTGTGGCGATCTATAAAGTTGCAACTTCCGTTAAGGGTGACGGTAACAATAGGAAGGCAAGTTGGTGCTATTGTTATTGATCAAGTTTTCAACTTTTTGATGCACTTTATCTTCAACGCCTGCCTCATCAATAACTCAATGGGACTCAGCAACTGTCTGGGCAATGCCAAGTAGTTGATTCAATTATGCACTTTATCCTCGATATCAATAACACTGGTCCACATGACATTGGTGGACCTTGATGTGAGCAAGTGAAATTGACAATGCTAACACAAAATGCTGTTAGCACAAAACGACAAAGCTAATGCAACTTTCAAATTTACCAAGTTTTTGCTGAACAATTGACGCCCAAAGATCCAGCACATGGAAGGCCAGTTCTAACTTAAAGGAATTACCCAGGTTGTGACAAAGTATCTCCACCCTGAGCTGCTACCTCACCGTGGAGGAGGAGTTTGCATGTCCCAATGATCCTAGGGGCTATGTTGTCTGGGGCTTCAAAGCCCTGGTAGGGTCTCCCATGATAAACAGGTCCTAGGTGAGGGACCAGACAAAGAGCACTTCAAAGACTTCTGTGAATAAAAAAAAAATCGAGGACCAAGGTTTCCTCGCCCGAACGCGGGTCACCCGGGCCCCCTCTGGATTGCCTTGTGGCTGGGCACAGCCCGAAGAGGCAACGTGGGTCCCCCGTCCATTGGGCTCACCACCCATAGGAGGGGGCATAGAAGTCGGGTGCACTGTGAGATGGGCGGCAGCCAAAGGCAGGGCCCTTGGCGGTCAGATCACCGGCTACAAAAGCTAGCTCTTGGGACGTGGAACGTGACCTCGCTGGAGGTAAAAGAGCCTGAGCTAGTGCGCGAGGAAGAGAAGTACCGGCTGGATCTAGTCGGACTCACTTCGACGCACAGCAAGGGCTCTGGAACCAGTTCTCTCGATAAGGGCTGGACTCTCTTCAACTCTGGCGTTCCCAGCAGTGAGAGGCCACATGTGGGGGTGGCAATACTTGTTGCCCCACGGCTCAGAGCCTGCACGTTGGAGTTCAACCCGGTGGATGAAAGGGTAGCTTTCTGATGTTGTGAGAAATGACAGTTTAATGTGCCTCATAGAGACATGGCACTTAACACCAGACAATGCCACCAGAAACTTGTTATTGTGAAGGAGGCAATGTGCAATAAGGACATCGAGCTGTTGGCGGTAGGTGTCATACTACTGTACCTGCCCAGAGAGTTCTCCCACGCCATTGTTGTCTGTGTTTACATCCCTCCGCGAGCGCACACTGAGACCGCGTGTGATGTCTTCCAATCCAATCCCACGAGATTACAAACACAACACCCTGATGCTTTCATTGTCATTTTAGGAGACTTCAATCATGGACTCAGACGTTCACCAATTTGTAAGCTGTCCCACTAGGACGAACAGAAAAATAGACCTTCCTTATGCAAATGTTCAGAACGCTTACACTGCCACCCTCTACAACCTCAGGGGAAGTCTGATCACAACTTGGTCCTTTTTAAGCCACAGTACAAGTCAAATTTCCAAAGACAACCAGTAACCACACGTACATTCAGGAAGTGGTCTCCTAAGACAGAGGAGGCTCTCAGAGACTGTTTTGAGTCTGCTGACAAAAGTGCCTTATAAGAGCCACATGGGGAGGATTTTGAGGGGGTCATATACGAGACAACTGACTACATGAACTTCTGCATGGACACTTTGGTTCCCGCAATAACTGTGCGCTGCTTTCCGAACAATAAGCCATGGAATAACAGTAATGTCAAGGAGATCCTAAACAAGAAAAAGAGGGTGTTCAAGGAGGGAAACCAGCGCATGCAGTGGCAATTACAGAAGAATGGTGGGGCAAAAGCTCCATAACAACAACATGAGGGAGATCTGGGAGGGTATCACAGGCTGTAAGAAGATAGACAAAAATACAGGAGATGGGGACTCTTCGAGAGCAAACTAGCTCAACGTGTTTTTTAACAGGTTTGACTGCCTTGTCGCTGTAGCTAGTGTATGCCCCTCAAGCGCCTCTCTACACACACCCACACTCACCTCCACCTATACCACTACCAGGAAAAGCAAAACACCTCCCCCAGACAATTCAACCCCGTAGTCCCCACTATTACCAGGGACCAGGTGAGGAAAGTGCTGAAAAGACTCCACCCCAGGAAGGCAGCAGGCCCAGACAAGGTGTGTCTTAGGATGCTAAAGGCCTGCTGAGCTGAGCAGGAGGAGCCGCTTCAGCATGTCTACAACATGAGCTTGCAGTTTGGGAAGGTTCCTCTGGAAGAGTTTGTCCCTAAGAAAAAAAACCTTGTGAGCCAGACGACTTCAAACCAATTGCTCTAATATCCCACATTATGAAGACCTTTAAACGGCTGCTGCCCCATCTCCTCAGACCCCAGGTCCAACACGCGAGGGATCCACTGAAATTTGCATACCAGGCAAAAGCGTACCAGGCAAACAGGGCTTACTCTCATCTGGACAAGGGTAGCTGCACGATAAGAATCATATTCTTTGATTTCTCAAGCGCCTTTAATACCATCCATCCCCTCCTACTGAGAGACAACCTAACCGAGATAAGTATGGACACTGTGGTCAGCAGCGCTGTAGCACCAGAGGGTACAGAGCTCTCCTTCATCTTGTTCACCCTGTATACCTCTTACTTCCAGCATGTGAGCTATGCCACATGCAGAAATACTCGGACGACTCTGTGCTAGTTGGTTGTGTCAAGGATGAGCAGGAGTACAGGAGTCTGATTGAAGACTTTGTGACGTGTTGCACTTCTAACCATGTGCAGCTAATCACCTCCCAAGAACAAGGAGATGGTGGTGGACTTCTGAAGGAACAAACCACATCTACTACCTGTTTCCATTGGGGGGGGTTGACATAGAGGTAGTCTGGACCTACGGGTATTTGGGGCTGCAGTTGGATGACAAGATGGACTGGTCAATAAACATAGATGCGACCTGCAGGAAGGGACAGAACCATCTGTACTTCCTAAGAAGGCTTGGGTCTTTCAACATTAGCAAGAAGCTGCTGCAAGTGTTTAACCAGTCTGAGTGTCCCCTTCGACGCTGTGGTATATGGAGGCGGAAGCTGCAAAAAGGATGCTGCACGGCTAGACAGACTGTTGAGGAGGGTTGGCTCTGTAGTGGGGACAAAGCTGGATATCAGCAACAACATCCACAACCCACTGCACAGCACCTTTACCAGGCAGAGGAGCATGTTCAGTGGCAGACTACTGTCACCTCACTGTTATGTCAGGGGAAAAGCACACAGTGACTCATCCTCTCATTGTTATTTTTGTTCTCACTTCTAAACTGCGCTGCTATCTCAAGAGTCAGCCTCAAGTTGGACACTTAAATTGTTATGGCTCGAGCGCATGCCGCTGCACATTTGTGATGGACCCGAGTGGTGGAAATTTAAAATCTAATAAAATTTTGATAAAAACTAATGTAAATATTAAGAACCCAATGAAGTGAGAGCAACCGTCCCAAAATAAGTAAAGATAATGATGCTGATTTACAATTTATTACAATGCAAATTAAAAAACAGTCAAGTTAATAACACTAAAAATACCAAATTGGTAACCAATATTTTGGTGAGGGTACAGCCGCAACAGGCGTAGTGGGTCAGCGTCCTGGCTCCACTCACTTCCATGGCGTCCTCCTGCACACAGAATTAAAACGGAGGCAGGCCACGGGGATAAAATCTTCTAAAACTACGGAGACGCTCTACGGGCTGACGCCACATTTACACGCAAGGCAGGGTTTCCCCTGCCCTTGCTGTAGTTTCGCGTCGAGGTATTGGGTACACTCACTCTCCTCGCCAGTCGCCGGTCACTCGCGGGACCTACGTGGCCGTACCCGTCCCGTCTCGCTCCGCCTCTTGGTCGCTCCCGGGAATCGCCGCAGGTCTCTGAGTCCCGATCGCTCCTGCCCACAGGACCACACAGCCAGCGTACAACGCACGAGCCCGCAAGCCCACAGCCAAAGGCAGTTTGATCACCCCCACATATCCACAATCCACGACACTTACTTCGGAGGCAGAGTTTCCTCTGCCCCTGCGTGTTGTGGTCTTCTTGGGGTTCACTCCGGTAGCTTGCAGGGTCTGCTGTGTAGTCCTGGATTCCTTCCCAGCTTGCAGGCGTCCACCCGGACGCTCTTGGCAAAGCCTGTCGATACTCTCCAGTCGCTTCCTCCTCCTTCTGTCGCGCTTCCCTCCTGCTGTCTTTTCCTTCCGTCGCGCTTCCTTCTCGGTCCCTCTTCCTTCTCGGTCGCTCTTCCTTCTGCCTCCCCTTTTAAATGTGTGCAGCCCTAATGCTCCACAGGTGCGTCTGATCTCAGGTGTCGTTTGATTGGGCACTTTGGTTGTTAGGTGCAACAAACTAAAAGGGGCAAGTCTTAAAATGCCAGCAAAGTCCACAAGGAGTAAAAACATGCAATTAAAAATACATTCAAATTCTAAAATGTAAAAACATGCAATTAAATCCACAGCAATAAAAACATGCAACTAAAATCCACAACAATAAAAACACTCTAAAACATCAATGAAACATAAAAAATAAAATCCCCATACTTGTGTCCCATCACACATTCTTCAGCGCGCGCCACTGAGCGCACCTCTGGACACTCCCATGTGCGCTCCACTCCAGCAGCGGCAGCGCCCCTGCTCTCAAACATCAATCAACGCACCTGATGCTGATGAGGACGCCACACACTAGTGCCAGAACGTAGCCCCCTGTATTATACAGTAAGCCTCCCTGTCTCCAGCTCCTCTCCATGTGCATTTTCGCTCTCTGTGTTTCCCCTCCTCTGTGCTCATTGTGTTGTGTCCTTTTTCGTCGCCCCGCAGTATCCCTCTGTTCCCTGGATTCGAGCTGTGTGTCTCGTTTCCCCGGCCTTCCCCTGGACCTCTTGTTGTTTCCCCGGATCTCGACCTCTCTCCTGCCCTTGACCTCTCGCCTGCCCACGGACTTCCAAGTCAGCCTCGCCGTCTTCGGACTTCCCCATTTCTCTCAACACTTCAACACTTGCCGGTAACACTCTCCATTTAAACGCATCACATAGTCTTGCACCAAGTATTTTGTTTAACTACACACGTCACTTCATCTTGAGAATAAATACGTCGAAGGCTAAACTACTTCTCTGCCTCAGTGCCGTCTTCTTCTCCCCTGTACCATTACATAAATTAATGTTAGACAACCCCTTTATTTTGCATCCTGCTGTTTGGACACTTGGGCCCTGTTATATAAGATCCAAACATCACCCGGTATTCAGCATGTGCGGGAAAAAAACATTGCGTGTACTATTAGTGGGTGTGTTGCATGCGATTTATTAGCACTGCGTGTGCAATTGAAAAGTGGTGCAGACCGTCTTATTGAAATGAGGAGTCTGTATGCATAGAGGGCTTTTACCAGGGAGACTGTCAGGAGCTGTAGGTGACGAACCCCAAGATGCACAGATGGCAGCAGGCTTGGTACAAGAAAACATGGTTTTAATGTTCAAAAATAAGAAAAGGAAAACACAAACCAGAAACCAGGAAGCAGGAACAGGAGTCAGGATCCAGGGAATAGCTTAACGCACACAGCTAGCAACGACAGCATACAGCAAACAACGACACGACAGGTAGGAACGACAATAATCCAGCACTGACTGGAGGGGAAGGCAGGTTTAAATAGCAGCTAGCTGATTGACACCAGGTGTGGCCAGGTGCCAATCAGCCACAGCTGAGGGGAAGCAGCACTCAGGTAGACAATCAGGAATTGAAGACAAAATAAAAGTGCTGACAGAAAACTACACACAGAGGAAAAACTAAAACACAACCAAACTGTCAGGGGCAAGCCTGACAGTAGCCCCCCTTCCCAAAACGGATACCAGACGTTCTAGAAAATCCCCCCAACCCCCCCCAAAAAAAGTCCAAAGTCACGGGAGGGTGGAGGGAGGACAAGGAGGTGGGCCACCAGGCCAAGTGTCCCCGCAACCAGCGGGGAAGAGTTAGGTGGCGACGGCGAGTTGAACGCCGCCGCAATTGGCGAGGCGGCTCGTCCGCCGGCGTGGGAGTACCCACCGGAGACGATGGTGGCGCCCTCTGCTGGCCCACCGGAGACGATGGTGGCGCCCTCTGCTGGCCCACCGGAGAGGATGATGGTGGCGCCCTCTGCTGGCCCACCGGAGAGGATGGTGGTGGCGCCCTCTGCTGGCCCACCGGAGAGGATGATGGTGGCGCCCTCTGCTGGCCCACCAGAGAGGAGGATGGTGGCGCCCTCTGCTGCTGGCCCACCGGAGAGGAGGATGGTGGTGCCCTCTGCTGCTGGCCCACCGGAGACGAGGATGGTGGCGCCCTCTGCTGCTGGCCCACCGGAGACGAGGATGGTGGCGCCCTCTGCTGCTGGCCCACCGGAGACGAGGATGGTGGCGCCCTCTGCTGCTGGCCCACCGGAGACGAGGATGGTGGCGCCCTCTGCTGCTGGCCCACCGGAGACGAGGATGGTGGCGCCCTCTGCTGCTGGCCCACCGGAGACGAGGATGGTGGCGCCCTCTGCTGCTGGCCCACCGGAGACGAGGATGGTGGTGCCGTAGGTTGTAGACCAACCGGAGTACATGGTGGCGTCTGCCGGCCCACCGGAGTGCATGGTGGCGCCTGCCGGCCCACCGGAGTGCATGGTGGCGTCTGCTGGCCCACCGGAGTGCATGGTGGCGTCTGCCGGCTCACCGGAGTGCATGGTGGCGTCTGCTGGCCCACGGAAGTGCATGGTGGCGTCTGTTGCAGACCCACTGGGGTGAGGAGTAGCTGTGCCTCCCCAGCTGCACAGCCACTTCTAGCCCCCCCCCTCAAGGGACAGATCCCAGACGTCCCCAGACAGGCCCACAGACGAAAGGGATGGGTGGGAGAGGGCTTGAAATGCGTCCGAACTCCTCTTCAATTTAGCCAATAATTCTAATGCTTTGTTAAGGCTTTCCGCCATGGAAATCTCCGCGGGTTTCGTGTTAACAGGCTGGATTATTCTGTCAGGAGCTGTAGGTGACGAACCCCAAGATGCAGAGATGGCAGCAGGCTTGGTACAAGAAAACATGGTTTTAATGTTCAAAAATAAGAAAAGGAAAACACGAACCAGAAACCAGGAAGCAGGAAAAGGAGTCAGGATCCAGGGAATAGCTTAACGCACACAGCTAGCAACGACAGCATACAGCAAACAACGACACGACAGGTAGGAACGACAATAATCCAGCACTGACTGGAGGGGAAGGCAGGTTTAAATAGCAGCTGGCTGATTGACACCAGGTGTGGCCAGGTGCCAATCAGCCACAGCTGAGGGGAAGCAGCACTCAGGGAGACAATCAGGAATTGAAGACAAAATAAAAGTGCTGACAGAAAACTACACACAGAGGAAAAACTAAAACACAACCAAACTGTCAGGGGCAAGCCTGACAGAGACACCCTTTTTTCAGCACATTTAGGTTATCATGCTCCTACCTGTTGTGTTTTGCTCTGTTTTCAAACAAGCAGGAGATATCGACCCTTTTTTATGGGCATTTTAAAAGCAGTCGCGCGATGCATGCACACTGGCATCACATTTTTTTAATTTTTACTTTTTTTTACCCCTGAAGGGGGTATGGGAGGCTGCACTTACTCCGCTCAAAACGCAAAAATGCACACTTCGAGAATTTTTTTTTTATATATATATATATAAGAAATGCTTTAATAATATACTGTATATAATATGAGAAAAAATAAACATACTTCAAACAATACTGAAGGACACAAATGCATCAATTACATTTGTTTTAATCAGCCTTCAAGTCCTCGAGAAGCTATTAAATTATACAATTATAAAATGATGTAGCTGAATAGACGATATGACAAATATTTTATTTCCACCGCCCAAAATGTTGACAGGTTTGTTTACATTTTTTTCATTGGCACATTCAATTGCACAGCTTAAATTTGTAATCTAATTAATTATTTCAGTTATAGGAATTAAATGGTGGAACAAGCTCAGTGATGAGTTGAAGACATGTAGTTCTTTGTTAAGGTTTAAGAAAACATTGAAAGGTGAAATAATTGAAATTTATAAAATACAGTAACAATTACTTTCATCCCATTGATTTTTTTAACGTTGATGTTCCAGGTACTGTATTTTTCGGAGTATAAGTCGCTCCGGAGTATAAGTCGCACCACCCGAAAATGCATAATAAAGAAGGAAAAAAACATATATAAGTCGCACTGGAGTATAAGTCGCATCTTTTGGGGACATTTATTTGATAAAACCCAACACCAAGAATATACATTTGATAGGCAATTTAAAATAAATAAAGAATAGTGAACAACAGGCTGAATAAGTGTACGTTATATGAGGCATAAATAACCAACTGAGAACGTGCCTGGTATGTTAACGTAACATATTATGGTAAGAGTCATTCAAATAACTATAACATATAGAACATGCTATACGTTTACCAAACAATCTGTCACTCCTAATCGCTAAATTCCATGAAATCTTATACGTCTCTTACGTGAATGAGCTAAATAATATTATTTGATATTTTACAGTAATGTGTTAATCATTTCACACATAAGTCGCTCCTGGGTATAAGTCGCACCCCCGGCCAAACTATGAAAAAAACTGCGACTTATAGTCAGAAAAATACGGTAATCTTATTTTCAGTGAAGGTATAGGATAGGCAAATAATAAGCTTTGGCTTCAGCCTATTCCTTTTTTGGTCATTCTTTTTCTTTTCTTTTTGTGTGTAAATGTGTACGATTGTTAAATATGTATAATCTGTACTGTTATGTTGATCACACAAAATGGTTGATGGTTGATTATATGACCGAAATAAACTTATTTCATTCATTCATTCATTAATGTGTCTTGTATACTGCTGCTTGATGCTTTGAATTCCCCTCAGGATCAATAAAGTATTTATATATCTGTCTATCTGTCTGTCTTGCAGATGAGTCAACACAGGTTTTAAATGAGTGCAGACATTCCTCCTGTGGTTGGTTAGCAGCAGCTGAGATGATGATACTCAGCATGTTCGCCTGCAACAACCACACACGTGATTCCACAACAGGAGCTAAAAAGTCACATGTGGTACCTGCCTGCTCGTCAATGTATTGGTTGATCCAAGTCTGCAATCATTGCATCGCCCTGCGGTTTTACTGTTGTCTAAGGCTACTGTTTCCATAGCGATGCAGAATTTCCAGTCTTGGATAACAATAATTTAAAATCACTGCTGTTCTCGTTTTATGATCTTCTCCTGCCTCGAGGAGCAAATATAATTTGCCGCATTTTAGGGATATTCTTCATCATTTTCGTTTAAACTCGCTCTGTATAATTAGTTTTACAGACATGTAAGTGAGACGCATACTCATAACATTAAAAAGCTGGTCTATGCAGGAGTTGCCAAGTTGTGTAGGCGAGGACTTATTAGTGGCTCCCTGGCTTAGTGCTTCCAAGTTGGGGTCTACCTTTGTGAGCAAGTCTTATTTTCGGGTCAGGGAACAGACACTGACTATCACTTAGGCACACACCAGCAACTTGGATCATGTGGTCCCTCTGGAAATCCTGTTTTGGGTGTTGGAAGATATTCTTCTGGGAGATTTGGCTTTGTTACCACCAGTTGTTAGCAATGGGTCATTTCACAAGGTGCTGGTTAAACTATATGATTACTGAAGACTAGGGTTGTCCGGATGGCAATATTTTGGTACCGGTACCAAAATGTGTTTTGATACTTTTCGGTACTTTTCCAAATAAAAGGGAACACAAAAAAATGGCATTATTGGCTTTATTTTATCAAAAAATCTTAGGGTACATTAAACATATGTTTCTTATTGCAATTGTGTCCTTAAATAAAATAGTGAATGTACTAGACAACTTGTCTTTTATTAGTAAGTAAGCAAACAAAGACTCCTAATTTAGTCTGCTGACATATGCAGTAACATATTGTGTCATTTATCTACCTATTATTTTGTCAACATTATTAAGGACAAGTGGTAGAAAATTAATTATTAACCTACTTGTTCATTTACAGTTAATATCTGCTTACTTTCTCTTTTAACATGTTCTATCGACACTTTTGTTCAAATTTAATAATCACTTATTCTTTTGTTGTTTGATAATTTACATTAGTTTTGGATGATACCACTTATTTGGGTATCAATTCGGTAGTTACAGGATCATACATTGGTCATAATTTAAGTCCTCATGTGTCCAGGGATATATTTCCTTAGTTAATAAACATAATGTCAATCTTTAAAAAAGGAAAAAAAAATGTTTGTGATGCTAAAAAATATGCTGGTAACATTACAGTGGATGTCAGGTGTCGTCCACCCATGGCGTTTGTTTACATTGTGATGCCGGTGAGCTACGGTGAGTAGTGAAACATGTTTAGCTATTCCTGATACTTGTAAGAAACTTACTTTATTTGTCGCCATGGAGACAAGGATTAGTGATTTAGAAAAAGCTCAAACGCGGGGAGCAGAGAATACTGTCCACCACACATGTATAAACCATGTTAGGACCGAGCTTCTTCGGCCAGCCACTCTGATTTGTTCCTACCGAAGTCCACAAATGTCTCCTTAGTCTTATAAGATGAAATTCAACGGTCAGGGACAATTGTATAATGTTTTTTTTACCTGATAGCCACACAAAACTTGGTGGTAATTTATTCCCTCAACACTTTGTACTGTGTGATAAAACTGCACATGTTGTGGTGGCCTTTTATAGTGGTCAGTGTAAGGCTCAGGTCTACAGAAGGGTTGTACGGTATACCGGTACAAGTATAGTACCGCGATACTACTGAATCATATTCGGTACTATACCGCCTCTAAATAGTACTGGTCCCCGCCCCCCTTTTTTTTAACGGGCATGATGGCGCATCGTCATGACATTGCTGCTTTTCCGAGCAGAGGAGCATGTTCGGCAGCACACAATCACGGAGTACTTACAAGCAGACAAGGTCTGTAGACAGAAAAGGGAGTTTTGGCCTAAAAGATAAAGGTGAAGCTATAACACTGACACGCCCTCAGCTTGCTTTAAGACATGGCTAGCTAGCTAGCGGCTAACCTCCAGCGGCAGTCAGCAGTGTTTAAGCTTTTTCTAAATCACTAATCCTTGTCTCCATGGCGACAAATAAAGTAAGTTTCTTACAAGTATCATCCGATAATATCGGCAGTCCGATATTATCGGAAATCTCTAATTCAGAGTGCTTCCCTTTTTCCATATTTAGTTATTTATTGGGATTAATGAATTTTTACCTTAAAATTATACACACAACACCTCATAATGACAGCATGAACATTTTTTTTTTAGAGATTTTTGTAAATTTATTAAACATGAAAAAACAAGAAATCACATGTACATAAGTATCCACAGTCTTTTCCATGACGCTCAAAAGTGAGCTCAGGGGCATCCTGTTTCAACCGGTTATCCTTGAGATGTACTTACAGCTTAATTGGAGTCCACCTAAGGTAAATTTAGTTGGCTGGACATGATTTAGAAAGGCAAATACCGAGGTCCCACACTCCCACACTGATTCCAAACTTCTCCCATTTACGGATGATGGAGGCCATTGTGCTCATTGAGACCTTCAAGGCAGTACCATTTCCCAGATTTGTACTTTCAGACAATCCTCTCCCAGAGGTCTACAAACAATTAATCTTCATGTTTGGAGTGCTCTGCCATGCAGTGCCAGGTGTGTGTCTTTCCAAATCATGTCCAACCAACTGAATTTACCACAGGTGTACTCAAATTATGCTCTAGGAACATTTTAAGGATGATTAGTTGAAACAGGATAATAATAACTGGGATTTATATAGCGCTTTTCTAAGTACCCAAAGTCGCTTTACATGTAGAACCCATCATTCATTCACACCTGGATGCACCTGATCTCACTTTTGAGCTTCATGACAAAGGCTGTGAGTAATTATGTACACATGATGTTATTTTTTTTTTTAATTTTTGATACATTTCCAAAAATGTAATAAAAAAAATCTGTTTTGTGTTGTAGGTTAAACTGTTAAACAACTATCAGAAATGCAGTCAATATTACATGCAGACAATGTGTCATGAGACATGCAAATATAAATTAAATACACAGAGGACATAAGTAAATGACATTAAATGAGCTCAAATATAGCTACAAACGAGGCATAAAGGCCTACTGAAATGCGATTTTCTTATTTAAACGGGGATAGCAGGTCCATTCTATGTGTCATACTTGATCATTTTGCGATATTGCCTTATTTTTGCTGAAAGGATTTAGTAGAGAACATCGACGATAAAGTTCGCAACTTTTGGTCGCTGATAAAAAAGCCTTGCCTGTACCGGAAGTAGCAGATGATATGCGCGTGACGTCACAGGTTGTGGAGCTCCTCACATCCGCACATTGTTTACAATCATGGCCACCAGCAGCCAGAGCGATTCGGACCGAGAAAGCGATGATTTCCCCATTAATTTGAGCGAGGATGAAAGATTTGTGGATGAGGAAAGTGAGAGTGAAGGACTAGAGGGCAGTGGGAGCGATTCAGATAGGGAAGATGTTGGGAGAGGCGGGTGGGACCTGATATTCAGCTGGGAATGACTAAAACAGTAAATAAACACAAGACATATAGCCACAACACAACTAGGCTTATATTTAATATGCCACACATTAAATTCCGCATAACAAACACCTCCCCCCTCCCGTCCATATAACCCGCCGATACAACTCAAACACCCGCACAACACACTCAATCCCACAGCCCAAAGTACCGTTCACCTCCCCAAAGTTCATACAGCACATATATTTCCCCAAATTCCCCAAAGTTATGTACGTGACATGCACATAGCGGCACGCACGTACGGGCAAGCGATCAAATGTTTGGAAGTCGCAGCTGTATGCGTACTCACGGTACCGCGTCTGCGTATCCAACTCAAAGTCCTACTGGTAAGAGTCTTTGTTGTACAAGTTCTCCACAGGCCAATGGTAAAGCTTGACTGTCATCTTCCGAGAATGTAAACAATGAAACACCGGTTGTGTTATCCGGCACAACAGTCAGGAGGTGCATTCTACGGCGGGGGTGTGTTAACCGGCACAACACCTGCCGCAATACACCGCTTCCCACCTACAGCTTTCTTCTTTGCTGTCTCCATTGTTCATTGAACAAATTGCAAAAGATTCACCAACACAGATGTCCAGAATACTGTGGAATTTTGCGATGAAAACAGACGACTTAATATCTGGCCACCATGCTGTCCTAAAGTGTCCTCTACAATCCGTGACGTCACGCGCAGGCCTCATCATACCGACACGTTTTCAGCAGGATATTTGGCGCAAAATTTAAAATGGCACTTTAGTAAACTAACCCGGCCGTATTGGCATGTGTTGCAATGCTAAGATTTCATCATTGATATATAAACTATCAGACTGCGTGGTGGGTAGTAGTGGGTTTCAGTATGCAATATGTACATACAGCTAGCCTAGACAGCATATTAGCATGCAGTCATGGATTGACCAAATATGCCTGATTAGCACTCCAACAAATGAATAAAATCAACAAAGCTCACCTTTGTGCATTCATGCACAGCATTAAACGCTTGGTGGTCAAAATGAGACAAAGAAGGAGTGTCATAAAACACTGCCACGTCTGAAAAAACTTGTACATGTAAACAAACTACTGTGCGTTCAATGACCTCCGAAATTAGTAGGACAATTCGTCGCTCACCAAATGAAGCATGCTTAATATAAACAGTGGGATTTAGGAAGGTTTGTGTCATGTTTGTTCTCTTACAGAAACCATATTAAAACAAAAATTATATTTTTTTCCACTAACTTTTACATTGTGTTGTAGGTTAAACTGTGTTTTATATTGAAGAGTCAGTGAAGATAGAACTAACCAGCACCAGGCTGGAAAATCTCTACACACATAGCATTAGTCATAGAATGATACATACCTCACGTAATGGTTTTCCTCCAGAGACCGTGCCAGTGGTGGATATGCATTTGACTAAGGTGGCAAATTACTTTGTAACAAATCAACCGCAGCACCAAGTAAGTAATTTCCAGATTCCAACTTTATCAATTCCTAGATGTGCTCAAAGTTACTTGAGACACGCTGCGCGAGATAGACCTAATCTCAATAATATTAATGCTACGGATACCATGAATAAAAATGCCTCCAAACAATCCACTACCTACAGTATAATATGGGCGTTTTAAATACCAGATGAATGTCTCCCAAAGCGTTATGAGTTAATAAAGTCAAAAGAGACAAAAATCTTAGTATCATTGGTCTTAGCGAGAAATGGTTAAAACCAGATTTTTTTTTTTCCTGCTTAACGAGGCATCTCTTCCTAAGTGTACGAGTTCACGTGTAGCTTGTCCGCTTAAAAGGGGTGGAGGGATCGCACTAATCTCTGATGTAAACTTTAACCTTAGCCCTAGCCTAAGTAATAAATAGAAATCATTTGAAGTTCTTACTATGGATCAGTTGCACCCATAATGCTTTACCTGATTGTTATCTACCGCCCCCCTGGGCCTTATTCAGACTCTATTTAACGAATTATCCGAAAATGTGCGGATAATATAATTATCATGTGGAATTTTAATATCCACATAAATACCCCGTTGGACCCTCTGAGCGTGGAGCTCCAATCTATAATCGACAGTTGTGGTCTTACACAAATAATACATGTACCTAAGCACTGTAATCGTAATATGACAGGGGTATCACAAGTTACTGTACTCCTGTACACCAAAGTAATGTCCAATCACTACCTCATAAAATGTGAAGGTCAGGCCCATTGTCAACAAATTGATAATAACCAATGCTTTAGCTCCGTAACATTAATGCTGCCACGAGTACGACTCTCACCGGCCTATTGCCCTCAGTAATGACACCATTCCTAAACTATGTGAGCTCCATTGATAGCCTGACTAACAATTTTAATGATGCCTTGTGCAACGCCATTGATGATATAGCACCTTTAAAACTACAAAAGGCTACTAAGAGACGTAACACTTGGTTTACAGAAGAAACCAGAGCTCTTACACAATCATGTAGAAAGCTGGACAGCAAATGGCGTGCGACTAAACTAGAGGTCTTCCATCAAGCATGACGTGATAGTTTAATAGCTTACCTTAGCTAAAACTAATTATTACTCAAATCTTTATTGCCTCAATAAAAACAATCTGTGGACGTCTTCCTCCCGTGGGTCCACCTGATGCCGACAAACCTCCACGATAGCCCGGATGTCTGGTGTTAGAAATGTATTTTTATTTGGTAGCGCACACACGCTAGGAAAACACACCCAACTTTTCAGTTCTGCTCTGTGACTTTTCAGTCTCTCGCAATGTCCAGTGCACATCTGCTCAATAACTCCAACTCCAACAACTGTGTCTCGGTCCGGCTGCTGCTAATAAGCATGGCAGGTGATTGGATGATCAGCCCCAGCTGGGTAATCCAATCACCTGCTAGCTGTGCTTCGAGGCCGGTCCTTACACACCCCACTTTGCGGCAGGCCCGCAGACCACGCCCACCTCCACACAATCCAAAATGTTTGTTAAACACAGTAGCATCGCTAACCCAAGCAGTAGCTCCACGCACTTGGTTGATGACTTTATGCAATTATTTACTAAGTAATTGAACTCATTATAAAGGAGATTAAGGACACCACATCTCAGCTCAAATTGGGTTCCATAAACACAGATATGCATTAGAGCAAAAGCCTTCCAAAAATATTTATCCCGTTTTGAAGACGTAACATTAGAGGAACTCTCGCGGCTCGTTAATGGAACAAAACAAACATAATGTCTACTTGACCCGCTGCTGGGGAAACTCATCAAGGAGCGGTTTGTAATATTAGGACCATCAGTGCTAAATACCATTAACCTATCACTCTCCTCTGGTACTATTCCCCTAGCATTCAAAACAGCGGTTATTCATCCTCTGCTTAAACGACCTAACCCCGATTCTGACCTTCTACTAAACCACAGGCCGGTGTCACACCTCCCGTTTATTTAAAGAAATCCTATTAAAAAAAAACTGCTGCACAACAGCTAAATGAATACTTAACGTCTAACAATCTTTGTGAACCCTTCCAGTCGGGGTTCAGGGCAAATCACCCTACTGAGACAGCCCAGTGACTAATGATTTGTTGTTAACTAAGGATGCTGATGCGTCATCCGTGTTGCTGTTTCTTTTTCGTTGATTATACCATTCTACTAGAACGCATCAAATCACGTGTCAGTATGTCAGACTTAGCTTGTTTTTGGTTTAACTCCTGTCTTACTAAAGGGTGCACTGGGTAATCCCATAATAACGTGACCTTTGAGTATGTTAAGGTATATTGCGGAGTTCCACAGTGTTCGGTGCTTGGTCCTGCTCCCTTAAGCAGCGACATGCTGCCGCTAGGCAACATCATACGTAAATATGATGTCTATAACTAGATTGTAGTCATCTGGAGGCGTGCGTTAAAGAAATTAAACAATGTGTTATGATCCGTTGCCCGGATCATAGTTCATTTACATTTTTGATTCACTTGTTGTTTAAGTTCTGTTTCAGCACCACTGTTTTGCGTCTCCTTGGTTGCTATGGTTATTCATTGTGTTCACCTGCCTCTGATCAGTGTTCGGGATGTTCACCTGTTCCTGGGCACTAATCAGAGAGCTATTTAGTCCTGCCTGTCACCTCACTCGGTCTGGTGCTTTTATTTGCTTGGACGCAACAAGTTACGTCGTCTACCCTTTGTATCCCTGAGCTAAGCTTTGCCTTATGTTTTTCTTGTCAGCTATTCCGTTAGCTCCCCGTGCTATCGGCACGCTTGCTTTGTTTGTTTGTTCCTGCCTGATTTCTCAAAATAAATAACTGTCTTACCTGCACCTTTGCCTCCGGAGTTCCTGCTGCATCTTGGAAGAACAATCCATGCAGGCATCACCATGCGACCACGACGTTACACAATGGATATCCGGCAACTTCTGCATCTTAACGCTAAAAAAAACTAAATGTTGATTATGAGTCCTGCTAGACACAGGCACTTGTTAAAGGATACCACATTAAACTTTGATAACAAAACTATCATACAAAGTGACTTGGGGAAGAGTCTTGGTATTGTTTTCTACCCAAAGTTCTCATTTGAGCTGCACATTAAGGACCTGATTTACTGGGAGGAGAAAATTCAAATAGAGCACACGCAGTCTGATTTACTAAAACTACAAAGTGATAGCATCTGTATTTAGCGTGTCTGAAGGCCAGCCAGCCAGCCACTATGCACAGATGACTGTTGTCAGTCAGTACGTGTGCATGCTAAAGTAGTCCAATTTCTCAAATAGTTCGGCTTTAATTAAGCATGCTACAACCCATAGAAACACCTTAATCTGATCGTGTTCGGTTTTTGGAAAATCGGACTAACACACCTGGATTATGCGATTGAAAATCAGATCTCTGGAGTGGGTGGGTGCCTCCAGGACCCTTCGTATCGCTCATGCACCAGTCTCAACACACAGGGTATAACTCGGACGCATATACAACAACTGGAATGAACTGAATGAAGAGGAGACTTTATTTGCTTCACAAATTAAAATAAAGAACAATTTCGAAGTGTGTCTATGGGAGAAAAAAAGAAACAAAGATTTTTTTTGGAAGTTAACTAAGGAAATGGAGAATGCCAGATTCATTCGGACTCGAATTAAGCAGAATGAGAATGATGCAGGTTTATTACAAGGCAGAGAATAAAGCATACACAAACCTCTTCACACTGCTTTTGTGCACTCCAATGTCTGCTTATTTGGAACTTGCATACGATACAATGTAATGCATCACATATTTCCAGTTGTTTCATTACAGCTCATCCGAAAAGGAGTGGGAAGAAGCAGAATTTATTTAATCCTATCCCTTTTCATTCCATAGCAATTTTATCCCATTTCCTTGTTCTCTGTAACATAACAGTGAATAAATAAATAATATACCATAGTAAATAAACAAATATTAAATACATTAATAATCTTTATCCCAAAAGAAGAAAAAAAAAGGGTTCAAGATGTTCATCATAATTCTTGTTTTGTGTACTTTGTGAACTCTTGTAGTTTGAACAGTATCTTAAACTGAATCATATTGGTGATTTGTTTGATTTCTTTGGTTAATCCATTCCATAATTTAATTCCACATACTGATATGCTAAAGGTTTTAAGTGTTGTACGAGCATACAAATGTTTTACATTTGATTTTCCTCTAAGGTTATACAAACCCCGTTTCCATATGAGTTGGGAAATTGTGTTAGATGTAAACATAAACGGAATACAATGATTTGCAAATCATTTTCAACCCATATTCAGTTGAATATGCTACAAAGACAACACATTTGATGTTCAAACTGATAAACATTTTTTTTTTTTGCAAATAATCATTAACTTTAGAATTTGATGCCAGCAGCACGTGACAAAGAAGTTGGGAAAGGTGGCAATAAATACTGATAAAGTTACGGAATGTTCATCAAACACTAATTTGGAACATCCCACAGGGGTGCAGGCTAATTGGGAACAGGTGGGTGCCAGGATTGGGTATAAAAATAGCTTCCCAAAAAATGCTCAGTTTTTCCACAAGAAAGGATGGGGCGAGGTACAACCTTTTGTCCACAACTGCGTGAGCAAATAGTCAAACAGTTTAAGAACAACGTTTCTCAAAGTGCAATTGCAAGAAATGTAGGGATTTCAACATCTACGGTCCATAATATCATCAAAAGGTTCAGAGAATCTGGAGAAATCACTCCACATAATATGGCCGGAAACCAACATTGAATGACCGTGACCTTCGATTCCTCAGACAGCACAGTATCAAAAACCGACATCAATCTCTAAAGGATATCACCACATGGGCTCAGGAACACTTCAGAAAACCACTGTCACTAAATACAGTTTGTCGCTACATCTGTAAGTGCAAGTTAAAGCTCTACTATGCAAAGCGAAAGCCATTTATCAACAACATCCAGAAACGCCGCCGGCTTCTCTGGGCCCAAGATTATCTAAGATGGACTCATGCAAAGTAGAAAAGTGTTCTGTGGTCTGACGAGTCCACATTTCAAATTGTTTTTGGAAATATTCGACATCGTGTCATTCGGACCAAAGGGGAAGCGAACCATCCAGACTGTTATCGACGCAAAGTTGAAAAGCCAGCATCTGTGATGGTATGGGGGTGCATTAGTGCCCAAGGCATGGGTAACTTACACATCTGTGAAGGCACCATTAATGCTGAAAGGTACATACAGGTTTTGGAACAACATATGCTGCCATCTAAGCACCGTCTTTTTCATGGACGCCCCTGCTTATTTCAGCAAGACAATGCCAAACCACATTCAGCACGTGTTACAAGAGCGGGGCTTCGTAAAAAAAGAGTGCAGGTACTTTCCTGGCTCGCCTGCAGTCCAGACCTGTCGCCCATCGAAAATGTGTGGCGCATTATGAAGCGTAAAATACGACAGCGGAGACCCCGGACTGTTGAACGACTGAAGCTCTACATAAAACAAGAATGGGAAAGAATTCCACTTTCAAAGCTTCAACAATTAGTTTCCTCAGTTCCCAATCGTTTACTGAGTGTTGTTATCAGAAAAGGTGATGTAACACAGTGGTGAACATGCCCTTTCCCAACTACTTTGGCACGTGTTGCAGCCATGAAATTCTAAGTTAATTATTATTTGCAAAAAAAAATAAAAAATTATGAGTTTGAACATCAAATATCTTGTCTTTGTAGTGCATTCAACTGAATATGGGTTGAAAAGGATTTGCAAATCATTGTATTCCGTTTATATTTACATCTAACACAATTTCCCAACTCATATGGAAACGGGGTTAGTATTTCTCCTCTTTTGTTGAGAAGAATTGTTGTACATTCTTGGGTAGCAGGTTATAGTTTGCTTTGTACATGATTTTAGCTGTCGTTGAATTTCAATATTTTTGATTCAATAAATAAAGGGTTTGTATGTTCTCTATATCCAACATTATGTATTATTCTAATTATAATATACAATAAGTCTGTATTCCACACAACTGGCAAGATAGTCCAGAACAATAGCAACTTTCATCTGGAACAGTACTTCGGATTTAAAACTCCTTCCACCAATCCACAGAGCCTTTATGAATGAACATTTTAAAGTTTTGTTTCCATGATTCTCCATCCAAAATTCCTTCAAAACAACTTTCTGCCGGCGGTCTTTCTTTTCTTCGGAACTGCATCCGCTCCGATACATTCTTAGTAGTATTGTGATGTTCGTAGGGCAATCTAAGATCCTTTCTTGATGCTCTCTGCTATTTAACATCAGCATACCCATTAGAGACATGATATTTGTAATCTGTTTCAATACTGCAGCGGACATCAGGTACAACAGAGTTAGGCTGTTTACTCGTAATGAGCCGCAGATGCCTGGTGTGATGTCATAGGACAACCGGAAAAGCTACACGTTATGGACACTTGGACCTGCTCAGTGGCCTTGTGGTTAGAGTGTCCGCCCTGAGATCGGTAGGTCGTGAGTTCAAACCCAGGCCGAGTCATACCAAAGACTATAGAAATGGGACCCATTACCTCCCTGCTTGGCACTCAGCATCAAAGGTTGGAATTGGGGGTTGAATCACCAAAAATTATTCCCGAGCGCAGCCACCGCTGCCGCTCACTGCTCCCCTCACCTCCCAGGGGGTGGAACAAGGGGATGGGTCAAATGAAGAGGTTAATTTCACCACACCTAGTGTGTGTGTGACTATCAGTGGTACTTTAACTTGTGAGTTTGAAAATACAAAAAAATCGAACTATTTGAGAAATAAAACTAATTTAGTGCAGAAACCAAAGTCACTGTGGCGAGAAGACGGCATAGATAGATTGACGGACGACGGAGATAAAAAAAAATCTTCTGTGCACATGTCAACATTTTCGGATTATCAGAAACAAAAATAATACAGATATATCGTCTTTCCGGTAAAAAATGTTGAGTTAAGTCGTGAATTAAAGGCCTACTGAAACCCACTACTACCGACCACGCAGTCTGATAGTTTATATATCAATGATGAAATCTTAACATTGCAACACATGCCAATACGGCCGGGTTAGCTTACTAAATTTAGTGCAATTTTAAATTTTGCGCGAAATATCCTGCTGAAAACGTCTCAGTATGATGACGCCTGTGCGTGACGTCACGGATTGTGGAGGACATTTTGGGACAGCATGGTGGCCAGCTATTAAGTCGTCTGTTTTCATCGCAAAATTCCACAGTATTCTGGACATCTGTGTTGGTGAATCTTTTGCAATTTCTTCAATGAACAATGGAGACAGCAAAGAAGAAAGCTGTAGGTGGGAAGCGGTGTATTGCGGGTGGCTGCAGCAACACAAACACAGCCGGTGTTTCATTGTTTACATTCTCGAAAGATGACAGTCAAGCTTTACCATTGGCCTGTGGAGAACTGGGACAACAGAGACTCTTACCAGGAGGACTTTGAGTTGGATACGCAGACACGGTACCGTGAGTACGCAGCTGCGGCTTCCAAACATTTGATCGCTTGCCCGTACGTGCGTGCCGCTATGTGCATGTCACGTACGTAACTTTGGGGACTTTGGGGAAATATATGTGCTGTATGAACTTTGGGGAGGTGAACAGTACTTTGGGCTGTGGGATTGAGTGTGTTGTGCAGGTGTTTGAGTTGTATTGGCGGGTTATATGGACGGGAGGGGGGAGGTGTTTGTTATGCGGGATTAATTTGTGGCATATTAAATACAAGCCTGGTTGTGTTGTGGCTAATAGAGTATATATATGTCTTGTGTTTATTTACTGTTTTAGTCATTCCCAGCTGAATATCAGGTCCCACCCGCCTCTCACAGCATCTTCCCTATCTGAATCGCTCCCACTGCCCTCTAGTCCTTCACTCTCACTTTCCTCATCCACAAATCTTTCATCCTCGCTCAAATTAATGGGGAAATCGTCGCTTTCTTGGTCCGAAACGCTCTCGCTGCTGGTGGCCATGATTGTAAACAATGTGCAGATGTGAGGAGCTCCACAACCTGTGACGTCACGCGCATATCGTCTGCTACTTCTGGTACAGACAAGGCTTTTTTATCAGCGACCAAAAGTTACGAACTTTTATCGTCAATGTTCTCTACTAAATCCTTTCAGCAAAAATATGGCAATATCGCGAAATGATCAAGTATGACACATAGAATGGACCTGCTATCCCCGTTTAAATAGGAAAATCGTATTTCAGTCGGCCTTTAAGGGCTGCTTTGTAGCTAATTACCAAAAGGAGTCATTCTTTATCTCCTTTGGAACAAGTTCTTGCAACATTGCATTTTCTTGCATCCGGAACTTTCCAGCATACAGTCTCAGTTGGCGCCAGCATTTCCCAGAATACGTTGTCTGTTGTGCTGTCTAATGTGTTAGATGCTACGTCACGCACGATGGGAAAGTATATCCAGTTCCCACGTACTCAAGGCTAAGTTCATGACACAAAACACGGTTTTTATGCGGTTGCTAGTTTCCCCAAAACATAGATTACAACTTGTTCCCCCCTTTGATCGAGAACACGTGCATGGAAATTGCAAGCACACACATTCTTTGAAGGTTCAAGTTGTGAGTAATAAATATTTTGGCAAAATACCCAACACGTTCATCCTCAGAAAGTTTGCTTTTTTTTTCCAAAGTTGAAAGATGGTGAATATGGAGATACCTGGCTTTTGGGTTGATTGATTAACGCATGAGTAAAATTCAACTACATAATGAAAAATATGTGACATTGTTTATAAGGTGACCCTTAATCTATTGACCCTGGTACTCAATCCTACCACTAGGGCAGATCATCGCTATAATGCTGCTCACATTCGGACAAGAAGGGACGACGTGGCGCAGTGGGAGAGTGGCAGTGCGCAACCCGAGGGTCCCTGGTTCAATCCCCACCTAGTACCAACCTCGTCATGTCCGTTGTGTCCTGAGCAAGACACTTCACCCTTGCTCCTGATGGGTGCTGGTTAGCGCCTTGCATGGCAGCTCCCTCCATCAGTGTGTGAATGTGTGTGTGAATGGGTAAATGTGGAAGTAGTGTCAAAGCGCTTTGAGTACCTTGAAGGTAGAAAAGCGCTATACAAGTACAACCCATTTATCATTTATTTATTTAAGAAACACCATGACACTGCAACCACCAACTGTTGCCATGACATGGACAGCCATTGTCAACCCCGACCGACACCACACTGCGATGTTTGGGTCCAAGAAGTCATATCCCCCGATTCCAACAATCTGCTCTTCCAAGAACGACAGCTGAAAATGCTGCTCAATTGGGTAGAGCGTAAGTTGACTTACATAGCCCTTAATCACAAATGTCTCAAAGGGCTGCACAAGCCACAATGACGTCCTCGTCTCAGATCCTATTTTTCCACCTTTTTTTCTTTTCAGAATCAGAATCAGAAAAACTTTATTAATCCCCGAGGGGAAATGAAAATGTTCAGCACAATCCCATTGAAAATCAGACAAACATTACAGGGAGACAGAACAGGATCGCTGACGGGTTTGCCAACTTTCGGCGCCCCTTTCAAAAAAGGTGAGATACAGGTAAACAAGTGGGGGGGGGGGAGAAAAAAAATCGGTCTAAGCCTGGGGCCCTGGAGAGGGGGTCCAGACTGAGGCCAAGGGAAAAAACAATTCATAGCCATAGCACACATCTCTCTTACATGTGTTTAAGAGGGAAACTTCAAAGAACACAAAGGACAATAAAGACATTAAAAGAGCAGAGCTGATGCAACCAGCCACTTCTACATACAGCTATGAATAAAAAGTAAAGAAACATATACACTGTGGTGGCCTCTGCGGTGTTCCACGCCATCGTCTGCTGGGGTGGAGGGAGCATGGCCAGAGACAGGAGCGGACCCAACAAAGCAACCAAGAGAGTCGACTCCACTCTTGGCCGCCGACCAAGTCTCGGCCAGTGTCCAGTCTGCATGGACTCTGCGTTAACCTGACTCTCGCCAGATCCTTGTAGTTCGCCGAGCTCCACACAAGGATCTGGGCTCGAGGGCATTGGGAACTCCTTCAAGATAGCAAAAAATAATGAACCAATCAGGATCGCCGGGCGGGATTTCATAGAGGTGACGTAGCGCCGACATTGATTCTGCTATTGCCACTGTTTTGTCGAATCTATCGAATATTAATTATTTAAAAGATGAACAGAGAACGTTTCGCTCTGTCGTTATCCAATATGTCGACAGTTCGGTTTTGGATTTCCCAGCGCCGCTCTCATCAGCGTTCCGGGTTGATTACGATGTGAGTGGTTGAAGTAGCACGTCATTCAAGATAACGGACAAGTGGTTTATCCAATCACATACAATTATTTTTTTTACAAGGCCCCGCCTTCTGAAATACATCTCCTATTGAGGAATCCCAGATCCTTGTGTGGAGCTCAGCGAACTACAAGGATCTGGCGAGAGTCAGATTAACTCTGCGTAGCTCTTTCCATTTTTTCTAACGTCTTCTACAGATGTCCTTGTTTTGCTTACATCATTTTGCATATTGTGTCCCATATCGCCTTTCCTCCAGCAGCGCTGAGATTTCTCTGCTGAAGTTGATCCATGTATATAAATGTGCATGTTCCAACAAAACTTCCAACTCAGAGGCTTCGAATTTCATTTTACGTTTATCATTGCAGCCGGTCGGACACCCAACTCGTCATTTAAATAGAGCGATGTGCACTACGTCTGCAACTCTTTTTAATTGAACACGCAGCCTTAATTTAATTTTTTATTTGTTCTGTTCAGCTACTCAGTCAAATCATATTGTTGATGTAGATAGATAGATATGCCCATATCTGCTGTACATATTTACTTTACATACGAGAAGTGCGGAATACTGTTGCCTATTGTTGCCTTATTTGTATTTGACTTTATTAAATGGATTTATATTAATGTTTGGCGCAGTCAGACCGGAGCATGGGCGATTAGAAAGAAGAAAAAAAGGAAGGGGGAAAATTGCGAGGACACGAAGGTGATAAGACAGAAAGACTACAACAAGAAAGAAAAACAACAACAACTGAACAACATCAGCAAATTTGATATGTACAAATATGATACGAAAAATTATGGCAAAGAACCAGTTGCTGAAGTAGATATTAGTAACACAGAAATGACAATGAACATTATTGCACTACAAATGGAACAAGAAAAATACTAATGGTAATTGGAAACTATTGATAATGAATAATAACAAAAAGGACCTTAATTATCAACATTACAGTTGTTTCAAATGCAACAATGCATTTATGTAATGAAAACTTCCATCCATTCATCCATTTTAAAGTTAAAGTTAAAGTTAAAGTACCAATGATTGTCACACACACACTAGGTGTGGCGAGATTATTCTCTGCATTTGACCCATCACCCTTGATCACCCCCTGGGAGGTGAGGGGAGCAGTGGGCAGCAGCGGTGGCTGCGCCCGGGAATCATTTTGGTGATTTAACCCCCAATTCCAACCCTTGATGCTGAGTGCCAAGCAGGGAGTTAATGGGTCCCATTTTTATAGTCTTTGGTATGACTCGGCCGGGATTTGAACTCCCAACCTACCGATCTCAGGACGGACACTCTAACCACTAGGCCGCTTGTCCCTTATTTGGGGTACAGAAGCAGATAAATGGAGGAAAAGAAGAGACACAAGCTATATTAACCTTGTAGATGGTTATAATAAAAATAGGTGAGGCTTTATCAGTGTGCCGTATATATATACATATATTTACTGAATGTGAGTATGAATGTTGTTTGTCTATCTCGGGGCCTCACCTGCCATCATGGAAAGAAAAAAAATGTAAAAAGAAAAAAAATTAATTAAATTGTTATATGTATCCAGTGATTATACTATGAAGTTATTTTCCATTTAACTTAACCAGTTTTAGATTATTTTTATTCAAAATCGCTGAATTTTCACATTTGCCGTTCAAATAATGAGAAGAGACGGTGCGGTGATCAGCAGCCAGTTGAGGCACGTCACTCAGTTGTGCCTCAAAATGGATTGCTGACTCGGCTAACTGCTGGCCTGCTGTGCAGTGAGACCGTATTGCTAAATGAATTATATTATACATTTCCATAGTTTAGTTAGCTGAGGTATATAATGTACAGTGTATTTTGTTAACAACTATATGTGTGTAACGTATTTCTTGTGCTGAGCAATCATAAAACTGCTGCGAAGACGCACTGGCTGAGGCTCGCAGTAATCCCGCCTCCTGGTGCCGGTTAATGCACCCCCGCCGCAGACTGCACCCCCCCGACGGGAGCGCCACACCAACCAAAGCCCACACCCAAACCCTCCACGTGCAAGACCGAATCCACCCAAAAAAAGTCACTTAACAAGAAACCAAAAAGTGCAAAAACAACAATGCTCGCGCCGGAGGAGCCGTGAACGACTGCAGGGACACAACATTAGGTACACCTGCAGACTGCAGCACGGATTTCATATTTCATTCATTCACAACTCCTCCAAAAAAATAAAATAAATAAAATAAATAAAAAAATAAAAATCTCCTCCAACACGAACACCACTGTTAAAGTTAAAGTTAAAGTACCAATGATTGTCACACACACACACTAGGTGTGGCGAGATTATTCTCTGCATTTGACCCATCACCCTTGATCACCCCCTGGGAGGTGAGGGGAGCAGTGGGCAGCAGCGGTGGCCGCGCCCGGGAATCATTTTTGGTGATTTAACCCCCAATTCCAACCCTTGATGCTGAGTGCCAAGCAGGGAGGTAATGGGTCCCATTTTTATAGTCTTTGGTATGACTCGGCCGGGATTTGAACTCACAACCTACCGATCTCAGGGCGGACACTCTAACCACTAGGCCACTAGTTCCCGCACTTATAAGTAAAGGTAAGATCATAATAATGTTTTTTTTAATTAAATGTGCTTTTTTGTGTGCTACAGTTTGTATGTGTAAAGTTAAAGTTAAAATATATTAAAATATTTTAGCAATACAAAATATCCGTGTATCATTTGTTCATTAATTAAAAAATCTACTCAAATCAAAACGTTTCCAGACAAAAACAAAAAAAATGAACAGGCATATAAACTTATTTTTTCTAACCTTACCGATACACCAAAATCGATGTATCATTCGGATCTGGAACCAAATAATGAAAAAGCAAGTTGGTATTTCGTTTTTTCTGTTTTGGTTTTATTTTGAAAAAAAATTTAAAAAATAATACACAGATTTTGAGATATACTGTGTTTTTCGGACTATAAGTCACAGGTTTTTTCATAGTTTGGTGCGACTTATACTCAGGAGCGACTTATGTGTGAAATTATTAACACACTACCGTAAAATATTAAATAATGTTATTTAGCTCATTCACGTAAGAGACTAGACGTATAAGATTTCATGGGATTTAGCGATTAGGAGTGACAGATTGTTTGGTAAACGTATAGCATGTTCTATATGTTATAGTTATTTGAATGACTCTTACCATAATATGTTACGTTAACATACCAGGCACGTTCTCAGTTGGTTATTTATGCCTCATATAACGTACACTTATTCAGCCTGTTGTTCACTATTCTTTATTTATTTTAAATTGCCTTTCAAATGTCTATTCTTGGTGTTGGGTTTTATCAAAAAAAATTCCCCAAAAAATGCGACTTATACTCCAGTGCGATTTATATATGTTTTTTCCCTTCTTTATTGTGCATTTTCGGCAGGTGCGACTTATACTCCGGTGTGACTTATACTCCGAAAAATACGGTATTGACAAAATGACATATTCGTCGTAAAATGTCGACACATTTTCATCGGTTGTTCGGAGGCGATACAGGAACATAGAAAATCTCGAAAAGTGGTTTTCGATATAGAAGAAACCCAAACGAGCCACTTCCTTGTGACTTTCACAGTAGACATAAGGAAAATGGGCAACAACAAAGGAGTTTTTGAACATCTGTTTTTTTTCCTTCATTTGTGCATTTATAAATTTTAATTCTTGTTTTATACGGTAATTTCAATCTGTGTTTAGTAAAATGACAATAAATCTATCTTCCAGTGGCTAACGTGCAGCCAACCACGAGGACCACCGTGCAAACTAATTGCAATTTTGTTCAATTCAATTAAAATTAAAATTAAAATAACTTTATTAACCCCTCAAGGAGCAATTAAAGTTAAAAGTTAAAGTTAAAGTACCAATGATTGTCACACACTAGGTGTGGTGAAATGACTCTCTGCATTTGACCCATCCCCTTGATCACCCCCTGGGATGTGAGGGGAGCAGTGGGCAGCAGCAGCGCCACGCGCGGGAATCATTTTTGGTGATTTAACCCCCAATTCCAACCCTTGATGCTGAGTGCCAAGCAGGGAAGAATGCTGCTATGAGCTTTTAAACATAACCCGTTAACTGCGGCCAATCAAATGGTGAATAAGATACTCTTTAGGGTTCATATGTTTGTAAATCTGACTGTGATGAAGTCAGTGCCTCACCAGCCATGAACCTCACCGCACGTCACTGATACATACATACACACATCTAGGCATACACACATATATATATATATATATATATATATATAAAACAATATTACATGTATACCCACACACATATGTAAACAAACAAATCCATACACAAGCCGGCGGAGAAGCGATCCAGCCCAGGAACCCACCGTCCACCAAGAACTAGCCCATACATTCCCCCCACCCATAGGTCAACCCCCAACAAGCCCGCACCCAGATGGCAGCACGACATCGGGCGCGAAGGACGGCGCAGCAGAGTGCGAGGGCAGGCCCGAGTAGACACCCGACAAGCCAACCAACACGACAACAGACGAAAACAAAGCCAGCAAGTCTGCCAGCCCCAACAACCACGCGCCGCACACAAACCACAACAGCGGCCACTTGCTCACACCGAACCCAGCAGCCACGGGCGCTTGCACCACAAACAAACGACAGCAAAAACAACAGCTGCAAAACTCCCTACAACCAGAACCACCCGATCAAATCAAAATGAAAACGCAAATCCAAGACTAACAACCACATGCCGACAAGACCATGGAGACCAGCCAGCGCCAGACCACCAGTCAGTTCCAACGCCAACACGCAAACAAGAAACATCAACACCACACCCCACCAAGAAACTCCACTCCCCAATCAAAACATGCATTAACACACCACCGCCCAAACACCCGAGCCACAACACCCATACTAAATAAGAAGGGTGCGCTGCCCCCGCATCAAGCCACCGACAATAACTCCACAGTGCAAAGCCGGATCAGACAAACACAAACCCGCCCAACGGAAGCAAAACTCGCACCACCCTGCAGAAACCGGAAGCGAAACAACTGACCACACAAACCACATCCATGAAAACGTACAGCTTGAATAAATCACACGCAACACGCTGTTTTATAGATTGCATATAATTACCGCATGGTATTTGGCTTTTAGTAAATCAGACACTAAGAGTGTTACTAAAACAGCCTTTTTTCATGTCTGTAATATCGCTAAAATCCGTCCCATTTTTCAGTGACACTGAGATCATTATTTATGTGTTTGTTACAGCTTGTCTTAATTACTGTGATGTATTATTTTCGGGGCTCCCCGTGTTCAGCAATAAAAGTTACAGTTGGTTCAAAATGCGGCTGCTAAACTCTTGACTAGGACAAGTTCGATCATATTAGGCTTATACTGACCCACCTGCACTGGCTCCCCATGCTGATTGTGGTGTACCCTACGTTGCAGCCAGAGACCTACGTTCTATTTGTGATTCCCAGAGCTCAAAAACCGTTTGGAGACTCTAGAACTTTTTCTATTCGGGCTCTCCAGTAATCTGGAATGCTCTGTCGGCAATAGTTAGAGATGCCACCTCGGTAGATGCATTTAAGTTTAACCTTTAAACTCATATAAATACTCTTGCTTTGAAATAGACTCTGTTTTAGACCACTTGACCTGCCGCTTCTCACTCTTTTTTGCCCCCCTCACCTGCAAGTAGAGGTTAACAGATGGCCACTAATAATCCCTGGAGAGATACTAGTCTGGAGGAGGTGATCGCCGTTGTAAGTCTTGACCTAGTGTGGAACACTCTTCTTGACCTGGAGCCCTCCTACAACTCTCTGCTTTCCCCCAATGGACTGGACTCTCACATTATCATGACTGCTGTCATTGTGGTTTGTGCAACCCTTTGAGGCACCTAGCTACGTGCGGTAGAGAAGGAGACGGCGCTGAGACAAGAACGTCGCTTAGCCTTAGGCGTGTTTCTTAAAACAATAGAATGACGTGGGCAAGTAATCCAAATACGTATGGTGTGAGTATGTGTGGTGTTTAGCTGAGTGTTACCAGGAGTTGTTGAAGGTGCGTGTTGAGAAAGGTGCGGAAGTCCAGAAGGAGCAAGGCAGGTTCGGAGGTCCGTGGGCAAGCAAGAGGTCAAGGGCAGGAGCGAGGCGTCAGAGTCTGTGTCCAGGCGAGAGGTCGAGATCTAGAAAGGCAGCAAGAAGACAGGAGGGAATCCGGGGAGACGAGGCACACAGCTCGAATCCAGGGAACAGGCGAGGAGGGCTAGAGACGTGCTGGGCTTATTGTACGAAACAAGTAGCTACGTTCTGGCACTGGAACGCAGGATCCGCTGGCTTATGAAGGACGTGGAGCGCTCATCAGCGGCAGGTGTGTAGATTGCTGATTGTGTGCAGGCCGCAACAGGAGAGGAAAGCTCGTGGGCGTGTCCAGAGGCGTGCTCAGAGGAGCGCAAAGTAGACTGGCGGCACCTCCGATTAAGGGCTTTACAAATGTACTTTGATTAATGATTGATTGAGTTTACTGGGTTAATGTTACCGATCAAATAGAATGTATCACTATTTGAGTTCATTAAAGTAAATGTGTCAGTGTCAAATGGTTCAAGTATGTCAAAAAATGTGTAGCGTTTGAGTTTTAGACTTTATTTGTTTTTGAATATTACACATTTTTTGGTAAATTTTCTGTTCTCTTATGGACTAACAACAATGTTATGTTTTCTTCTTCCCAGGGGTCATTACAGAAAATAATTGATAAGCACTGCTTTAAAGTACTCTTATTGAGTACAATTTGTGGCTACTCCACCCACCTTCGGTTATGAATAAAAGCAGAATGAAGGCATAATCTGTAATACGTCAACATTCATTCTTACTTGTGGCATTTTGTGGTTAAAAAAAAAAGGTGTGATCAAAGCACGGTACTGTGGAATAACATTGATGGAGAATTTTCAATAAGCCAAATAGTAAAAATCAAAACACCTCATCTGCATATAGCAGAAGGTGTGAGAAATGCTCAAGAACAAGCCCGGCTCATCCAGCACCGCTTCTGACACATGCGTCATTCAGTATTTAGTGGCATTTCTACCGATTCATGTGGTAAGGTATCAGTTTTTATTGAACACTTAGGGAAAATACAGAAGTAAAAAAAAAAAACACTGTTATTTTATACAGTACATTAGTGGACTTTCAGGGAAGTACAAACTTATACACCACTTATATAGATTTTGATCAAAGATGCTAAAATCAGTCCAGTGTAGTTTGCCAATTTACTGTACACCAGTGCTTCTCAAACTTTTTTCACCAAATACCACCTCAGAAAACACTTCCACCATCATGACCGACATTAAAATACAGTAGCGTAGTAAGCATAAGTATTCATTAAAAACAAGACAGATTTTATTTAACAAGTTTATTTAATATATTTGCTCACTGTAACATTACACACAGTTTAAACATCAATAATGTGTTTGAATATAGGCAAATAAAACACTGTACTTAAATAATGAATCAAATATTTGGAGCCGCCGTACCACAGTTTGAGAATCACTGCTGTACACCAAGCCATCTGAAGAAAACATCTTAGATTTTGCAAGGTGCAAATAATATGATGATGAATTTATTTTATTTTTACATTACGCGGAGGGCCAATAAAAATGGCTGTAAATGGCCCGCAGGCCGTTCACTGTACACACCTCGTCCACGGATATCAGACTTAGCTTACGTTTCAGAGCACTGGTAAGTCTGAAATGTGGGATGTTTTGTGACGTCAAATGAATGAAAACGGACTTCCCCGAGATGCAGTCAGACAACAGTGGCACTGAAAAAAAACTACAATTATTCATTGGATTATGTTAGGTATCAAAATGACATCATTACATTTTTGTTTCTGGGCATCTTTATTTTGAAAGAATCCCCACTTCCGGCCATGTGTCACACTATCGCACTTTACTGAGTGTTTTTAAGTGTTTACCTTAATATTCAACCTTGAAGGCTTCACGTTTATTTGTTTATTTTAATGTACTAAATAAAGACATTGGGCCCCAAATCCCCCAAAAACCTCAAATCCAAGTTGAAAAATGTTTACTTAAGTGCAAAAATGTCTTGGAACTTGAACTACAATGCAACTATAACATATATAATTCTAAAACTCATGGACCAATTTTCCAAACAGCAAAGATAAACATAGTCAATGTTATTGTAATAAATATTTACCTTTAATGCCAGGCCCTCAGGCAGTTACAATTTGTGAAATAATGAGGGACAAGTGGTAGAAAACAGATACAAGACCTCAAGAAAGGTAAATATCCTGAAAGAAAAGTCAGCGATATGAATTTTTGTGTCATCTAGCAACTTGGCTTTTCTGTCTTGCCTCTGGTGAGGGCGGTCGCATTTTTCTCCGCTCCCTCCTTCCCTGCTTGCTCTCTTCATTTTTGTCTTGTCTGAACTTTTTTTAAGCCTCTTTCTTTGCGCTGTCTTCAAATCTAAACATCAAACATGGATATGATCAGCTGGACTCTCGACGCAATTGACAAAGTATTTTCGACTAGGAAAAGAGTTTTGGGGGAGCCTGGCTGCCCTGATGGAACCATTGCTGCGGGGTACGTGAGAGACTCCTGGGATAAATGGAGAATCATGTGCCTCTCAGTCCTTTCAATCGAAGACGTGGAAGACATCTACCTATTTGGAACCGTGATCGCGGGGCACCTACTAATTGGGCTGGGCATTGCTCTGGTGTATCGTCAAATTCGGAAGACGATGGCAGCCAGTCAAGGAGCCCAACGGCTGTTCGTCGCAATGGAAGGATTGGGCAGGGCTGTGGGAACACAGACTGCGGCGATTTCTGATCTGAATCGCAAGATGGATCACATCATGGTGAAGTTTGCTGAGAAAGAGAATTGAATTGAATTTGAGAGAAACCAGCATGGACAAATAGAGCAGGCAAGTCATTATTTTTGACTGCTCGAGGAAAACAACATCCTAATCTACGATTTGACTCCCTCGAATGGCCTTGACGCTACCAGGAACAGGCTGTTCTGAAAAACACCCCCGAGGACACCTCAACGATGGACGCTTTTGACCTCCCTTTCCCTCAACAACACCTGGTGTCGAACTCTGAGATCGGCCCCAGTACACAAAAACATTTCAACATCACACCCAAGTTAATTGGGCATACATGCACGCACCCGCCCCTTCCTCAACCAACGCCTTCACCAGTGCTTGTTTGCTCCAACTCCCCCTCCCTCTGTTGCGAGTTTGTAAAGTTGATTTGATTTGATTTGATTTATGACTAAATGTAACGTGTTTATGTTTGCATTGCAAATGAGTTTTTTTCCCTTGGACTCAGTCTGGACCCACTCTTGTGGATCCAGCCTTTGACTGATATTTTTTTACTCTTCCCCCCTTTCACCTTTATCCCACCTTTTTTTAAGGAGCGCCGTAAAAATGGCTGCTCCGTCGGCGGTCTCGTCTTGTCTCCGAAAATATACTTTTCAGTTCTTATGTGTCTTGTGCATCTTAACAATTGACAATAAATCATCTTGAATCTTGATGGAACTGTTGGCTTACCTTTCCCAATCTCCCTCTGTAACCAAATGGCTGTTCATACTTTGTATATGAGCCTTTATGCACCAATAGGAAAGAGGTGTCGTCCTGCATTGCTTGCTTACTCTCGCTTTGCTTACTTTAAGCGGCCTCCTTTCGGCACCAAAATAACTTGACCACACAAAAATGGTGAACATTATTGATCATAGGTTTTATATGGCTAATTTTAAAAGGACTTTGGACTTGAGTCTTGAATTTGTGTTATACTGTAAATGTGATTAAACCCAAATTGAAGTACTTTAAATGTGTACTGGTCTAACTCAGGCAACTTTACTTCATTTGTGTACAATGTTCTTAAGTCGAAATGTATTCATTTAAGTAACAGGACTGAAAATAACAGGAAGGGAATAAGCGGTAGAAAATGGGTGGATGGATGGAGTTTTCAGCATCAAATACATTTATGCTAATAGCATGTTATCACGATGCATACATAAAAAAAGATCATTTAGGTTAACAGGACTGTGTTGAGATTTTACCCCACAAAGCCATAGTTGAAATATCATCGAATATTCCGAAAAATAATAAATAATGATAATGTTGCCTTTCTGTGGCTTGCGGAGGATCCACAAAACCCAAAACCAGTGAAGTTGGCACGTTGTAAAAATTTGCAAATAAAATACAATGGTTTGCAAATCCTTTTCAACTTATATTCAATTGAATAGACTGCAAATACAATATACTTAACTGGTAAACTTTGTTATTTTTTGCAAATATTAGCTCTTTTGGAATTTGATGCCTGCAAATTGTTTAAAAAAAGCTGGCACAAGTGGCAAAAAAGGCGGAGAAGGTTAAGGAATACTCATCAAACACTTATTTGGAACATCCCACAGGTGAACAGGCTAATTGGGAACAGGTGGGTGCCATGATTGGGTATAAAAGCAGCTTCCATGAAATGTTCAGTCATTCACAAACAAAGATGGAGCGAGGGTCACCACTTTGTGAACAAATGTGTGAGCAAATTGTCGAACATTTTAAGAACAACATTTCTCATCGAGCTATTGCAAGGAATTTAGAGATTTCACCATCTACGGTCCGTAATATCATCAAAAGCTTCAGAGAATCTGGAGAAATCCCAGAATGTAAGCGGGAAGGCCGAAAACCAACATTGAATGCCCGTGCCCTTCGATCCCTCAGGCGGTACTGCATCAAAAAGCGTCATCAGTGTGTAAAGGATATCACCACATGGGCTCAGGAACACTTCAGAAAACCACTGTCAGTAAGTACAGTTTGTCACTACATCTGTAAGTGCAAGTTAAAACTCTACTATTCAAAACCAAAGCTATTTATCAACAACACCCAGAAACGCCGCCGGCTTCGCTGGGCCTGAGCTCATCTCAGATGGGCTGATGCAAAGTGGAAAAGTGTTCTGTGGTCTGACTAGTTCACATTTCAAATTGTTTTTGGAAACTGTGGATGTCGTGTCCTCCGGACTAAAGAGGAAAAGAACCATCCGGATTGTTATAGGCGCAAAGCTGAAAAGCCAGCATCTGTGATGGTATGGGGGTGTAATAGTGCCCAAGGCATGGGTAACTTACACATCTGTGAAAGCACCATTAATGCTGAAAGGTACATACATGTTTTGGAGCAACATATGTTGCCATCCAAGCAACATTATAATGGACGCCCCTGCTTATTTTAGCAAGACAATGCCAAGCCACATTCTGCACGTGTTACAACAGTGTGGGTTCGTAGTGAAAGTGTGCGGGTACTAGACTGGCCTGCCTGTAGTCCAGACCTGTCTCCCATTGAAAATGTGTGCTGCATTATGAAGCGTAAAATACAACAACGGAGACCCCAGACTGTTGAACTTAAGCTGTACATCAAACAAGAATGGGAAAAATTTCCACCTGAAAAGCTTCAAAAATGTGTCTCCTCAGTTCCCAAACATTTACTGAGTGTTGTTAAAAGGAAAGGCCATGTAACACAGTGGTAAAAATGCCCCTGTGCCAACTTTTTTGCAATGTGTTGCTGCCATTAAATTCTAAGTTAATGATTATTTGCAACAAAAAAATAAGTTTCTCAGTTCAAACATTAAATATCTTGTCTTTGCAGTCTATTCAATTGACTATAAATTGAAAAGGATTTGCAAATCATTGTATTCTGTTTTTATTTACGATTTATACAACGTGCCAACTTCACTGGTTTTGGGTTTTGTACATGATGCAACTTCATGTAGACGAGGTGGAATATTACACACTTTTAAGAGTGGTTAATGTTTTTGGGATGTTTTTTTCTCAATGTGACAGTAGTGAGAAATTGCCAAATTGTGACTTCATATCTTGCTTTGTGTTGCTTATAGTTGTTTAAAGTCTATTTCTGTTTCAGCGCTCCTTTTGTTGACATTCTGGTTACTCTTGCGCTGATTAATCTCACCTGTCTCTGATTAGTGATCAGGAGGCTCACCCGCTCTTGATACTGCGGAGATTGCATATATGTTTATGAGTTATTTCTTTTTACATAGCCATGTTTAGAATATCTAGTACTTTTCCTTTGTATATTCTACTAGTTTCTCTTGTGTTCAGATGTCTGTTTAGTGTCTTAAACCATCGGAATGTGAATACTTCCCCCACTTGTTCCTTATCAGTGTGCGAGAAGGAGAGGGTGGGGGGCTTTCTTTGTGTGGAAGGAGTTGGCTTTTCCGTTTGAATGTCAGATAAACTAGAATAGCCGATATGAATGTATTGATTAAGCTGATCTCCTGAAATTTCAGTAAAACTTGATAATATTCCAATTCTGTACTTGATGGTCCTTCTTACTCAGCATATATGTCATCGAAAGAACTTGGGATTGACCAGTAACTTAGATTCCCTGGGAGGAAGAGCTGGTCGACGTAACAATACCAACTTATTATGGTTTACAAAGAGTTCATGATGGATTTATTAGACAATAAACAGTTGAAAGAGCTTTATTTATTACAGCATTACTTATAGTAAAACTTAAGCAGTTAAAGAAGAAGACAAAATCATTGATAGAAAAAAAAACTTAGAAAATAATCAACATCTGATTGCCACTCTGAGTTTTGCAGAGCGTCCTCGAGGGTTGTCTTTCATGTCCTCTTTTTCCGGGATGATCACCTTTTTTTCTAAACAATGCCAATAAACTCCTACGCTTTTTCTCTCCACGGACTTCTCCGTCCGCGTGCCTCGTTTCCCCAGGTCCAAGGGATTGGGATCTAGATTCGACGAGTCCTCACCCCGAAGGAAGCGTTTCACCAGGCGGTCCTCTAATGAGTGAAACGTGATAACGCAGAGACGTCCTCCAGACCTGAGCGCTTTCTGGGCGGCGTGCAGACCGGCGTGCAGTTGCTTCAGCTCGTCGTTCACAAAGATGCGCAGAGCCTGAAAGGTCTTAGTGGCCACGTGTGAAGGTCTCTGGAGTCGGTCCTTCCGTGCGTAGAGAACGGCGGCAGGAAATGATCCTGTAGAAACAAAAAGTAAGCGGTAAGTGGTAGCCAGACCTTCTTCTAGTTCCAGCGGAGAGACACCGAGGATTAAATATACAATAAAATGATCCACCATGGGGCCAAAACATTTTGTCCCTAAATAAAGTGAGAAACACTATTGAATTAAAAAAAGAATGCCAAGTATGAAGGTGGTGTCTGCTTGACTCTCCCCTCCCTGCTCATCATCATTCTGGCCAACAAGAGTCCTAATGTTAAAAATACGCATTTCATTCTACATTTATACTTTAGGTAAACTACGGTTGCACGGCACTAGCAAAGTACCGCGGAATTAATTACTACACTATCTTTGAAAAATATCGGTATTTTTTCTATTCATCCCCATGCTGCCGTGATATAGATATAGAGCGCATACAAGCAGAAACAGTGTGAAGAAAAAAAAAATAGCAAAAACAGCAATTCTACTGGTTAATAAAGCCGGTGCGTGACGCGCAATATAGAGGTATTTAATTGGGCTTCAAAACTAACAGTAATCGAATCAAATCAAGATTTATTTATAAAGCGCTTTTCATACATGAAAGAAATGCAACGCAAAGTGCTTTACAAAGTTAAAAACAATACCCCGGTGACCCATATCCCCCATTATCACATACGTGCGCACGGACACAGATACCAAACACAAACACACACAACCTACACACATATGCAACTATATGAACAAATGATTGCATGGCTGAGTACAGAGGAGACATGTGAGTAAACACTATCACAGGAGCCATCTGCACCAGGAGGTCATCAGACTATGGCCACCAGGACTCTGACACAAAAGCGCCCCCACAAGCACGGCCGATAACCCCTGAAGCAGATGGCTCATCTGAGGAACGTTGGAAAATAAAAATAATAAAACTTGTAAAATAGTAAGAACCATGAGTAGAGATAAAAAATAAAATACAAGTAAGACATACGAAGATTAATATAAAAAATAAAAAATACATATATATATATATATATAAATAGTAAGAACCATGTGTAGAGATAAAAAATAAAATACAAGTAAGACATATGAAGATTAATAGAAAAAAAAAATACATATATATATATATATATATATATATATATATATATATATATATATATATATATATATATATATACAGTAAATAAATAAATATAACTAAATAAAATCTTGCATAACTAATAAGATAAAAAGTCAAATACAAATTACTTCAATAAAATAATTAAAGGTGACTCTTTTTTTGTTGTTGTTTTTTTGTCCTGTCTAGCTACTCAGGAAAATCATATTGTTGATGTAGATGCTCATATTTGCCGTACGGATTTACTTTACAAAAGAGAAGTGTGGAATACTTCTCTTGTTGCCTTATTTGTATTTGACTTTATTAAATAGATGTATATCAATGTTTGGCACAGGAGGGGATAGAAAAATAAAAGAAAGACAGAGGGTAAAATTGCGGGGTGAAGAGGGGGATAAAACAGAGAGACAACAACGACAACAACATACCAGCATCAGCAAATTGGTAGGTCGTGAGTTCAAACCCCGGCCGAGTCATACCAAAGACTATAAAAATGGGACCCATTACCTCCCTGCTTGGCACTCAGCATCAAGGGTTGGAAATGGGGGTTAAATCAACAAAATGATTCCCGAGCGCGGCCACCGCTGCTGCTCACTGCTCCCCTCACCTCCCGGGGGGTGGAACAAGGAGATGGGTCAAATGCAGAGGGTAATTTCACCACACCTAGTGTGTGTGTGACTATCATTGGTACTTAAAAATAGGATATGTACAAATATGATACAAAAAGTGATAGCAAAGAATCAGTTAGTGAAGTAAATATTAACACAGAAATGACAATGAACATTATTGCACTACAAATCCATCCATCCATTTTCTACCGCTTGTCCCTTTTGGGGTCGCGGGAGGTCGCTGGAGCCTATCTCAGCTGCATTCGGGCGGAAGGCGGGGTACACCCTGAACAAGTCACCACCTCATCGCAGGGCCAACACAGATAGACAGACAACATTCACACTCACATTCACACACTAGGGCCAATTTTTAGTGTTGCCAATCAACCTATCCCCAGGTGAATGTTTTTGGAAGTGGGAGGAAGCCGGAGTACCCGCAGTCACGGGGAGAACATGCAAACTCCACACAGAAAGATCCAGAGCCCGGGATTGAACCAGGACTGCTCAGGACCTTCGTATTGTGAGGCAGATGCACTAACCCCTGTACCACCGTGCTGCCCTGCACTACAAATGGAGCAATAAAAATACCAATAGAAATAGCACTATTGATCATTAATAATAACAATAATTATCTCTATTATCAACAATACAATTGTTTCAAATGCAACAATACATATATGTAATGATGACTTGAATACAAAAGAAAGCAGATAAATTGAGGGGAAGAAAGAAAAGCAAACTGTATTAACCTTGTAGATTGTTATAGTATCAATAGGTTAAGCTTTGTCAGTGTGCCGTGTTTTACTCAGTTTACGAACGTTTACGTTGCACCGAATATGCCTCCATGTGCAAACCATATCTCTGTGGACCAACGCTTCATTTAGGCGCCTGCAAGCAAGAAAACAGGGCGGAGCATTGTTGCGCAGGTAGTCACATTTCAGCACTCCAGCATGTGTGCCTTTTCTTTGTTTTTTCGTCTTTTTGACAAGTTTTGTCTATTTTTGCTGACTCAGTAAAAGTGCCAAAACATGTACATTGTTTTGTAGAGTTCCTACGAACTCTTAAGTCCGGTTCCACCTTTTGGTAACGCTGTATTGCCCCGTTGACTTCTTGTTGTGCTCATGGTTGCTCGGGAGCGAAGTGAAGCCGTTGGTGTTGTTAGCTTCTGCGTTTTTTTCTTTCACGTATCTTGCACGGGCCATAGCTGTGTCAGTCTTTCTTGTAGATAACGTGTGTGGTCAGAAGCGTTGAAAATATGTCCAACTGCTTCGGTATTGTTGTTTTAGCTTTGGGTTGCTAGGCAACGGCTCTGAACTCGCATCTAGCCAGTTAGCCCCCGGCTTTTCGCCACCTTTAGTTCGCTTGTTTTAGCGAATCTGTGCTTCCCGCCGGGCAGAGTTGAAGTGGAATATGTTAGCAAGCTGTCCAGTAGCTGTGATCACAATCAGTCATCAGGAAATTACGGTTTTTTTGGTCAAAACTGTAGTGTCGGGTGCGAAGCTCTTCTAGTTTACATCCTCCCTCGGAAACAGGAAGTTTAGATTTTTTTTTATTACATAGAAGGTTGATCCATCGCCCCCTTGTTATGTTTGTTTGATACACAGTACTTCATAGCATTATACTCTATGGTGTTCAAAGTGTACAAATCATTATTAGAAAATGGCCTTTTGTCAAGGAACCCATTTTTCATATTTACATTGTTTCTTATGGAGAAATGTGCTTCACTGTACAAACTTTGTTATTTACTAACCATGTTCAAGAACCGATTAAATTAGTAAAGCGAGTTTCCACGGTAAATACTTCCGTTTTTATTTGTCCACGACATTTTACATGAGACTGTTCTGTCAACATAGACAAGTCAGAATGAAGTTGGATTAGCTGCTAAACTCAGACAAAAAGACGGCGTATTTATACTTTGTTTGAGGAAACACAAGAGAAGGATAGGATAAAGTATTATTTCAACATAATCATGGCATGGGCACATGCGTGGCGCAGTGGAAGAATGGCCGTGCGCGACCCGAGGGTCCCTGGTTCAATCCCCACCTAGTACCAACCTCGTCATGTCCGTTGTGTCCTGAGCAAGACACTTCACCCTTGCTCCTGATGGGTGCTGGTTAGCGCCTTGCATGGCAGCTCCCTCCATCAGTGTGTGAATGGGTAAATGTGGAAGTAGTGTCAAAGCGCTTTGAGTACCTTGAAGGTAGAAAAGCGCTATACAAGTACAACCCATTTATCATTTATTATTTATGTTGTGTGACATGCAGGTACATAAATGCTAACAAATTATCAGGTATTAATGAAGACTAAATTCTACAATGTCTAATTTAAAATGGTATTGTTACCTGAATTAGCACCATGTTATTCTGCTAATTGCATTGTACCTTACGTTCTGTCAAGAATTCTACGTTCCAAGAACGCCGGTTTATTAGTGATCTCCGGAGCCCCAAAAATGTCTGCAGGCTCGAGTGGTAGAAGCATTTAAGTCCCACCTTAAAACTCATCTACATACTCTGGATTTTAAATAGACTCTGTTTTAGACTAGTTGACCTGCCGCTTCTCTTTTTTTGCCCCACTTTACAGCATGGAGAGGTTACCAGGTGGCCATGGATAATTCCTGGAGAGGTACCAGTCGATCCCACTCCCCTCATGCACAGCACTGTGGAGGCCCCGAGTAGCTCCTTCAGTATTAGACTGTTACATCCACAGTGCAACAAGGAGCGCTACTGCCTTTCTACCCACAGCCATAAGACTTTACAATGCACTTGTGTGAGTACTGTGATCTTTTTTTCGTGGTGTGCAATACGGATGTTAGTGTTTTTTTTTTGTTGTTGTTGTATTTTATCTTCTATCAATACATATTAGTGAATGTAGTATTTATTACTATTTTGTTTTTCCATTACGCTTTACTTCTGTTACTGTGTGTAAAAACCTGCACTGCAACAATGCAATTTCCCCATTGTGGGATAAATAAACATCTATCCCAGTGTTTTCCAACCACTGTGTTGCGACACACTAGTGTGCCGTGAGATACAGTGTGTTTTTTTTGCAAACCAGTAATTATAATCCGCAAATAATGTGCCGTTGTTGAGTGTCTGTGCTGTCTGGAGCGGGGCAGAGTAACCGTGTAATTCTTTACCATATCAGTAGGTGGCTGCAAGTAGCTAATTAAAGTTAAAAAAAAGTTAAAGTACACACACTTGCTTTGTGGATGTCGGGAACATAGTTTGTCGTGATCACAATATGCAGACGACAGCGGGAGGCAGCGTGCAGGTAAAAAGGTGTAACAAAAGGCGAGTGCCGCTAAGAAAAGGCATTAAAGCTATGCAAAACAAAATTCAAACTGAACTGGCTGCAGAGTGAACAAAAACAGAATGCTGGACGACGGCAAAGACTTACAGCGTGTGGAGCAGCAGACGGCGTCCACAAAGTACATCCGTACATGACATGACAATCAACAACAAAATAGGAGCGCAAGACAAGAACTAAAACACTAGACACAGGAAAACACCAAAAAAACTCAAAATAAGTCACGGCGTGATGTGACAGGTCGTAACAGTACGCCTACTTTGAGACGTGCTATAGTGATGCATGGTTGGTTATGGTTTGAATTTATATCCAACAATTGCGAGAACGACTTTTTACTGTCAATATCGGCTGCATGAGTTTTCTGCTGGTGGTGTGCCTCGGGATTTTTTCAATGAAAAAAATGTGCCTTGGCTCTAAAAAGGTTGAAAAACACTGGTCTATCCTATTCTTTCCTATCCTAGCTATTTTAAGTCACGACCCAGAGTTGCCCACTCCTCTATGACAAAGAAGAAGACCTCTTGCGACCCTCTGCTTGCCCCAAACTCTCACATTTTCATGAATAATTCAATAACTGGACCCACTTGGCATCCATTGCAGCCGGTCACCCAGGACGGGGGTCGCCGCATCTGTGGCCCCTTCCCGAAGCCCAAGGATTCTCTTTTTTTCCCCTTTTCTGGGCTTTTTGAGTTTGAGGCATTTATGATTAAGGTCTACGCAAATAAACGTTGATTGACTGATTGAACTGTAACCTGTTCTTACCTCCAAGATTTGAGAACCGCCAGAATAATGTCATAAAAAATATCGGACCTAACACTGTCTGCTGAGAAAAATTCTGGCCCTTGGACAAATTTGTTAGAGGACTCCTCGTCTACATTTTTCCAACTGACAACAATGACCTCAGATTTAGGAGTGCTTATTATCCACCTGGCAGCATCACCCTTAGCAACAAACAGCACCAAGCAAATGCCAAAATTCCTGAGTCGGATGAGAAGCACATCCCCCACCACCTTTGAAAGGAGATATTAAAACATCTACCAAACTGGACCCCCTTTGCACCTAAAAAATAGAAGCAATTACGCATAGGACAGATGACAAACAACAAGTCTGACTTATTGTTGAATTAAGATGGTATAAACTCAAACTCTTTGAAACCCAGAACAAGAGAAGCAGTAAAAAAATGTTAACCTGAAGAAAATTACATATTTTTATTGCCGATAAGCTGCCTTAACGTCTCCCAGGTGGCAACTATTGACACATGATGACAAAATAAAGCAATTGAATAACTCCACGGCCATAGCAACTGGCACTAATATATTTATAATCATTAATGAGTCAACAACAGGCTTATTGAACAACAAGTGCAGGTCACTGTATCTAAGTATGTGAGAGAAGAGCAGCAGGACCGAACTGCAGGTCCATTCCATCCATCAGAGTCTCATTGCGGAGCAGATGGACGGCGGACATGGTGTTGACTGGCGAATGTGTCACTAAAACACTGAAGTCAGCGGAGCCAAATGCTTCTAATTCATGAATGCCATGTTCTTATTGCAAATGTTTTTCCTTGTCTTACCGTGTCGCTCAGCTGCCAACACTCACAATCTGCCCCTTCATTACTTCTTGGAAATGTGCTCTCGATAAATAAGAGCAGTTCTTGCGTTCCTATTCCCTTCAGGAATGTCAGTGAGCCTTGCTAATAAATGGAGGAATCCAAACATCACTGCTGATGGCCTTAATTCCTATAAAACTCCGGACTATGCATGAATAATGTTAAAAGTAGCGAAGGTCACATTATTAGTTTTCTTTCATTTCAGATTAAAAAAATATTTTTGCAATACAAAATATCCGTGTATCATTTGTTCATTAATTAAAAAAATCTACTCAAATCAAAACGTTTCCAGACAAAAACAAAAAAAACTGAACAGGCATATAAACTTATTTTTTCTAACCTTACCGATACACCAACATCGATGTATCATTCGGATCTGGAACCAAATAATGAAAAAGCAAGTTTTTCTGTTTTGGTTTTATTTTGAAAAATAATTGAAAAAATAATACACAGATTTTGAGATATACTGTGTTTTTCGGACTATAAGTCGCAGGTTTTTTCATAGTTTGGTGCGACTTATACTCCGGAGCGACTTATGTGTGAAATTATTAACACATAACCGTAAAATATTAAATAATATTATTTAGCTCATTCACGTAAGAGACTAGACGTATAAGATTTCATGGAATTTAGCGATTAGGAGTGACAGATTGTTTGGTAAACGTATAGCATGTTCTATATGTTATAGTTATTTGAATGACTCTTACCATAATATGTTACGTTAACATACCAGGCACGTTCTCAGTTGGTTATTTATGCCTCATATAACGTACACTTATTCAGCCTGTTGTTCACTATTCTTTATTTATTTTAAATTGCCTTTCAAATGTCTATTCTTGGTGTTGGGTTTTATCAAATAAATTTCCCCAAAAAATGCGACTTATACTCCAGTGCGACTTATATATGTTTTTTCCCTTCTTTATTGTGCATTTTCGGCAGGTGCGACTTATACTCCAGTGCGACTTATACTCCGAAAAATACGGTATTGACAAAATGACATATTCGTCGTAAAATGTCGACACATTTTCATCGGTTGTTCGGAGGCGATACAGGAACATAGAAAATCTCGAAAAATGATTTTCGATATAGAAGAAACCCAAACAAGCCACTTCCTTGTGACTTCCACAGTAGACATAAGGAAAATGAGCAACAACAAAGGAGTTTTTGAACATCTGTTTTTTTTCCTTTATTTGTGCATTTTTAAATTTTAATTCTTGTCTTATACGGTAATTTCAATCTGTGTTTAGTAAAATGACAATAAATCTATCTTCCAGTGGCAAACGTGCAGCCAACCACGAGGACCACCGTGCAAACTAATTTCAGTTTTGTTCAATTCAATTCAAATTCAAATTCAAACAACTTTATTAACACCTCAAGGAGCAATTAAAGTTAAAAGTTAAAGTTAAAGTACCAATGATTGTCACACACACACTAGGTGTGGCGAAATTATTCTCTGCATTTGACCCATCACCCTTGATCACCCCCTGGGAGGGGAGGGGAGCAGTGGGCAGCAGCAGTGGCCGCGCCCGCAAATCATTTTTGGTGATTTAACCCCCAATTCCAACCCTTGATGCTGAGTGCCAAGCAGGGAGGTAATGGGTCCCATTTTTATAGTCTTTGGTATGACTCGGCCGGGGTTTGAACTCACAACCTACCGTTCTCAGGGCGGACACTCTAACCACTAGGCCACGCATTCCTCAACACGCTCTATTGAGCGCACCGCCGGGCACGCTCCTGCTGTTGCGGCGCAAGCGCATCCCGCTGCACAGTCCTCAGCGCGATCCGCTAGGCGCGCCTCCGGACACCCCCACGGACGTTCCTCTCCTGCAGTCATTCTACAATCAACACACTCGACGATGATGAGATCCCTGCCTTCATAAGCCAGCGTGTCCTGCGTTTCAGTGCCAGAACGTAGCCCCCTGTATACAGTAAGCCTACACCTCTCTATCTCTCTCCCTATGTGCATTCGCTCTCTCTGTGTTTCTCCTCCTCTGTGCTCTTCGTCTTGTGTCCTGTGTCGTCATCCCGCAGCGTTCCTCAGTTTCCTGGTTTTGAGATGTGTGTCTCGTCTCCCTGAATTCCCTCTGGTTTCCTGGCTGCCTTCCTGGCTCTCGACCTCTCGCCTGGATACGGACCTTGACGCCTCGCTCCTGCTTTTGACCTCTGCCCTGCCCACGGACCTCCGAGCTTGCCTTGCCCTCCCTGGGCTTCCGCATCTCCCTCAACACGCACCTTCAACAACTCCTGGTAACACTCAGTTAAACACAACACATAGTCACACCATACGTATCTTGATTTCACCTGCACTGGCTTCCTGTGCACTTAAGATGTGACTCTAAGGTTTTACTAGTTACATATAAAATACTACACGGTCGAGCTCCATCCTATCTTGCTGATTGTATTGTACCATATGTGCCGGCAAGAAATCTGCGTTCAAAGAACTCCGGTTTATTAGTGATTCCCAGAGCCCCAAAAAAGTTTGTGGGCTATAGAGCGTTTTCTATTCGCCACGGATGAAGCGCTGGCTGTCCAAAGTCGGGACCCGGGGTGGAACACTCGCCTGTGCATCAGTTGGGGACATCTCTGCGCTGCTGACCTGTCTCCGCTAGGGATGGTCTCCTGCTGGCCCCACTATGGACTGGACTCTCACTATTATGTTAGATCCACTATGGACTGGACTCTCACAATATTATGCTAGATCCACTCGACGTCCACTGCATCGGTCGCCCTAGGGGTCCTCTCCAAGGTTTCTCATTATCCGATTGGGTTGAATTTTTCCTTGCCCTGATGTGGGATCTGAACCGAGGATGTCATTGTGGCTTGTGTAGCCCTTTGAGACACTTGTGATTTAGGGCTATATAAATAAACATTGATTGATTGATTGATTATTTATTACACACGTCATTTTGTTATATTAATAAATATGCCTAGAGCTAAACGATGTCCCTGCCTCTGTGCCGTTTTCTTCTTCCCCTGTACCGTAACACATGGCCCACAATAAAAAGTCAATAAATACATAGTGTATACAATACATAGTATTTACATAGTTCAATAGAAGTAACAACTGTACGACATTGTAATACTGATTATTATTATTTGTGCTAATAAATTAACTTTGACAGCCATATAGTTTTAACTTCATTGCGAAATATGCCGACATTGAATATTAGCTGAAAAATAATTTAAAATAAATCAAGTGTTTTTTTTAAGAATGTGGGTTAGCCGCCCCTCAAATGAAAATTAAGGATGACGTTTATTATGCATTAAGGTAAATAAAATATTATTTTGTACTAGGAGAAGTAGCCTGCTATGCCAGTCTAGTGCTTTTCCTAAACATTGGTTGTGGGGAAGTAAAATAGTTTGCAGCAGGCCTGTGTAAGGCCTTTAAGAGAAACTGCAATAAATAGAGAAGTGAGTGATGTGGCATTTCTCTCCTCCTGCACTAAACAGCCGAAGGTGTGAGTCATACTGCAATCAATACAATGCCTGCACAGAGAGGCCCAGCCCTAGTCTGGCCTCGCCGAGCCATGTGCTCTCTCTTTAATTCATCTTTCAAAGTTCCCAGAGACACATCCATGGAGAATAGGGGAGATTAGATAGAGTGCAAAAACGTCAACAATGTGTACACAACGAAACCCTTCCTACACTGTGTATTATTGTTGTCTTTCATTTGCATTTTGGAGAAACTTGTGTTTGTTGATGTGGGCAAGCAAATACATTCAACAGTCAACTGCGCAATGCTAGGAACAAGACATACAGTATGTACAGTATACATTATAGTCCAGAGCGAGTCTAGACTATAATGTATAATGCATGAGTGATTTGGCTTTGGCTTTACGCTTTTACAGCCTTTTGTCTGGTCTCGGGACCGGTGTTCTGACAAAACATACCCCAATAGTTGTGTTGCGCATCTCCTCGCTACTGTACAGGCGTGTGACACGAATAGTTCTAATAGTGTGGATTTCACCCAGCTATCAAGCTGCCAAACTAACGTCAAAGTAGATACATCTGTATAGATTAGTGTTCGACATTGTCACATGAAGATCATAACCTGATAAATCCTACAATTTCATTATTGAATAGGTTGTAGTATAAAACGTGTGTACGGAATGACAACTACCGTATTTTTCGGACTATAAGGCGCAATTAAAATCCTTTCATTTTGTCAAAAATTGACAGTGCGCCTTATAACCCGGTGCGCCTAATGTACGGAATAATTCTGGTTGTGCTTACCGACCTCGGAGCTATTTTATTTGGTACATGGTGTAATGATAAGTGTGACCAGTAGATGGTAGTCACACATAAGAGATACGTGTCGACTGCAATAGTCATATGGCGTCAGCCAGTAAACAACACTAAAACTTTAAATGTTCCATTGAAAATAAAGAACATTACACACGGCACTTATGTCACATCCTGTTTATATCCTTTACACGCGGCCGCGGCCCTTTCAAAGAGATTCGACAGCAAGCGGCACCTCTGACAAGTTTATTTCCACAATTGTCGCACCTTACGCCAGTCAGAGCTGTGTCAGCCCGTCTTAGAGATCACTTTGTGTGATGAGAAATACTTTAAATGTGTCCAAACTCTCACAGTCTCCATGTATAGCTTCGGGGTGCTAGACAACTGCTCTGAGCTAGCGTTTTAGCTAGTTAGCCTCTGGCTTGCGGCACCGTCAGTTTGAAGATTTTTTCAATGAAGGAGTCTTTGTTCCCGCAGCCTGTCTTTAATTGTGATGAGACCGAAAAATATGCCAGAGCGGACCTTATTACAGCGAAGGGAAATGACACTACCGATGAAGCCGATGATGGATCGCCTCACACTGCTAGTTTGCACTAACGCTAGCGATGACTACTATTACAGTGGCAAAACATACACTATATTGCCAAAAGTATTTGGCCACCTGCCTTGACTCACATATGAACTTGAAGTGCCATCCCATTCCTATGGGTTCAATATGATGTCGGTCCACCTTTTGCAGCTATTACAGCTTCAACTCTTCTGGGAAGGCTGTCCACAAGGTTGCGGAGTGTGTTTACAGGAATTTTCCACCATTCTTCCAAAAGCGCATTGGTGAGGTCACACACTGATGTTGGTTGAGAAGGCCTGGCTCTCAGTCTCCGTTCTAATTCATCCCAAAGGCATACTTGCCAACCTTGAGACCTCCGATTTCGGGAGGTGGGTGGTGTGGGGGTGGGGGGCGCGGGGGTTTTTTTGTCGGGGGGGGGGCGTGGTTGGGGGGCGTGGCTAAGAGGGGAGGAGTATATTTACAGCTAGAATTCACCAAGTCAAGTATTTCATATATATATATATATATAAGAAATACTTGACTTTCAGTGAATTCTAGCTATATATATATATATTTATTTTATTATATATATATATATATATATATATATATATATATATATATATATATATATATATATATATCAGTGACGTGCAGTCACTAGAGGCAGGTGAGGCGGGCCCTCACCTGCCATCATGGAAAGAAAAAAAATGTAGAAAGAAAAAAAAATTTTTTAATTGTTATATGTATCCAGTGATTATACTATAAAGTTATTTTCCATTTAACTTCACCAGTTTTAGATTATTTTTATTCAAAATCGCTGAATTTTCACATTTGCCGTTCAAATACTGAAGCCTCAACTGGCTGCTCCATCAGCAGCCAGTTGAGGCACGTCACTCAGTTGTGCCTCACCATGGATTGCGCAATGACTCGGCTAACTGCTGGCCTGCTGTGCAGTGAGACTGTATTGCTATATGAATTATGTTATACATTTCCATAGTTTAGTTAGCTGAGGTATATAATGTACAGTGTATTTTGTCAACAACTGTATGTGTGTAAAGTATTCTTGTGCTGAGCGATCATAAAACGGCTGCAAAAGACGCACTGTGTGAGGCTCGCCTCCTGCACCCCCGCTGTTATGCCCGTTTGATTGTGGACCATTACTTACACCTTGTGGCGATGGGAAATGTTGCGCGTCATTAGTTTGGGCACTTCCGGTTTACGATCTTAGTCCAGTTTATGAGACAATGAGAGTCAGACAAGTTGTGTTAGCTCTTACAAGCCTTGGAAAAGATACGTCTGTAAGTAAACTGTTTGACTTGTTTATGTGGCTCAATATGAAGGTGGAAAGTGGCTAAATTTGATAGTAAGATGTGTATTGAAAAAACGATTTTTGTGCACTAATTTAATGGATGTTTGAGGACTTAAAATGGCTGCCGGTCGCATATTTCCACCATAGAAGTAGTTTCAACGCTCAGCAGTATTTGTTTGGTGATAATGCTGTATATTTGTGTAAAGCTAATGTTTACATATTGTGTATTACATTTCAGTATGTTGGTTGAATCATATAGCTTATACATTGTCATTGTGTGTATTTCAGTTTTACAAATAAATTAATAAAATAAAAGTCCAGTGCAAGATAAAGCAAGATCAACAACAATAAAGAGCCTAAATGGATTCATCTGCTTTGGAACTTTATTAGAACGTCCTGGATTGGTTGTTAGCTGTCTGCCAAGCTGTACAACCTCAACACATATAGTGAGGGCAGAACACCCGCCGTAGAATTGTTATATCAACTAAAGCCCACACTTAAACTTTCCACGTGCAAGATTGAATCTATTTAAAAAAAATATTTCATAAGAAGCCAAAAAGTGCAAAAACAATAATGTTGGTGTTGGAGGAGTTGTGAATGACTGCAGGGACACAACATTAGATACACCTGCAGACTGCAGGTGTACCTAATTCACAACTCCTCCAACACGAACATTATTGTTTTTGCACTTTTTGGCTTCTTATTAAATAACTTTTGTAACCTATTTTCATGGGCTTTCCTCTTTGTGATGTTAAGTTCCTGTTATGCGCTGTTATATAGTATATGCCTTGAGCTCTTATTTTGAAGGCACTAAGAGCGGAAGTGATGTCACGTTGCGGAGGTTTTTGAAAGAAGGTAAATAAAGTGGTCCTCGTGTAAACTGGAGCCTCCGTGTTTGTTATTTTGTAGTTTCATACAGTATAGGCGACATTTCTAAACCCTCGGTTACACTTTTTTAAATAGATTCAATCTTGCACGTGGAAAGTTTAAGTGAGGGCTTTAGTTGCGGCGCATGGACTTAATTTCTAAGTAAAGGTAAGACCATAATAACATTTTTTTTTATTAAATGTGCTTTTTTGTGTGCTACAGTTTGTATGTGTAAAGTTAAAGTTAAGTTAAAGTACCAATGATTGTCACATACACACTAGGTGTAATGAAATTTGTCCTCTGCATTTGACCCATCCCCTTGATCACCCCCTGGGAGGTGAGGGGAGCAGTGGGCAGCAGCGGCGCCGCGCCTGGGAATCATTTTTGGTGATTTAACCCCCAATTCCAACCCTTGATGCTGATTGCCAAGCAGGGAAGAATGCTGGTATGAGCTTTTAAACAAAACCCGTTAACTGCTGCCAATCAAATGGTGAATAAGATACTCTTTAGGGTTCATATGTTTGTAAATCTGACTGTGATGAAGTCAGTGCCTCACCAGCCATCAACCTCACCGCACGTCACTGATATATATATATATATATATATATATATATATATATATATATATATAAGAGAAATACTTGAATTTCAGTGTTCATTTATTTACACATATACACACACATAACACTCATCTACTCATTGTTGAGTTAAGGGTTGAATTGTCCATCCTTGTTCTATTCTCTGTCACTATTTTTCTAACCATGCTGAACACCCTCTCTGATGATGCATTCTGATTCGTCTCCTTGTTGTGTGCGCAGTTGTGCACTCTTTAAAAGCCGTAGATGTTATTGTCACATATGCATGTACAGTAGATGGCAGAATTGCCCTGTTTAAGAGTGTCACAACATTGCTGTTTACGGCAGACGAACTGCTTTACGGTAGACGAAAACGTGACTGCTGTTGTTGTGTGTTGTTACCGCGCTGGGAGGACGTTAATGAAACTGCCTAACAATAAACCCACATAAGAAACCAAGAGCTCGCCCTCGATCATTCTACAGTTATAACGTCATTGGGCAGGCACGCTGTTTTATTGTGGGAAAGCGGACGTGAAAACAGGCTGTCGACACGTCACTCAGGTCCGCCTGAATTTTGGGAGATTTTTGGGAGAAAATTTGTCCCGGGAGGTTTTCGGAAGAGGCGCTGAATTTCGGGAGTCTCCCGGAAAATCCGGGAGGGTTGGCAAGTATGCCCAAAGGTGTTCAGGTCAGGACTCTGTGCAGGCCAGTCAAGTTCATCCACACCAGACTCTGTCTGGTGTGGATGAGACGACAAAGGGACGGCGTGGCGACAAAGGGACGGCGTGGCGCAGTGGAAGAATGGCCGTGCGCGACCCGAGGATCCCTGGTTCAATCCCCACCTAGTACCAACCTCGTCATGTCCGTTGTGTCCTGAGCAAGACACTTCACCCTTGCTCCTGATGGGTGCTGGTTAGTGCCTTGCATGGCAGCTCCCTCCATCAGTGTGTGAATGTGTGTGTGAATGGGTAAATGTGGAAGTAGTGTCAAAGCGCTTTGAGTACCTTGAAGGTAGAAAAGCGCTATACAAGTACAACCCATTTATTTATTTATCATCTATGTCTTTATGAACCTTGCTTTGTGCACTGGAGCACAGTCATGTTGGAAGAGGAAGTGGCCCGCTCCAAACTGTTCCCACAAGATTGGGAGCATGGAATTGTCCAAAATGTTTTGGTATCCTGGAGCTCTGTAGCAACTGACTGTGCAGAAAGTCTGTGCACTATGCGCTTCAGCATCCGCTGAGCACTCGCTGTCAGTTGCCGTTGTTCCCAAACTCTTCCATTTTCTTTTAATAAAGCCGACAGTTGTCTTTGGAATATTTAAGAGCGAGGAAATGTCACGACTGGATTTGTTGCACAGGTGGCATCTTATGGCAGTTCCACGTTTTTCTGGGGTGGTACTTGGTGAAAAAAGTTTGAGAACCACTGAAATAAGATAAATTAAGATTTTATATCACTTTATTGATGACAAAGATGATGATGTGTGGAGAGTAAAAAGGAGGAAAGGGGAGAGCAACGCAAACACCGCCTTCTTACTTTGCTGTGTTTCTCGCCTTCTTTATCAAATTGGGTTAATAGTAAAACATTTTGGCCACAGTTGTGCTCAGTCCCAAAAAAATCAAGCAGGCTTTTTTGTGTGGTCACACGTTCGATTGTTTGCCGCCATTGTTTGGTACAACCAAGTTAGTATACGAAATCCGGGACCAACTTTTGGCAAAATATTTTGTCAAAAACCTAATCATGCGAAAAATAAGGCAAGGTACCAACCTCTGTATTTTCCTCTTTAAATTGAATTGTTCTTGTCAGGATTTTTGTGCACAGGTGGTCATAGAGTGCTCCTTGCTTCAATTAGGACTCGGGCTGTTTTTAATCAGCAAAACCAGTGATATTTTTCAGAAGAAATCAAACGGTGCTTTTACACACACCTTCTCTCCCATGGAGACGCTGACGCACACGCAGCCTATTGACTGCAGCATTTCAATCATCCGACGCCTCAAATCTTGGAGGCATAAAACCAAAAAGCAAAAACAATCAGCTAAGAAAATATTTGCATGCATGGCATTGTGCAAAAAAATGTGTGTGAGCGTGTGTGTTTGCAAGAGTGTCACGTGCGTATCAGCAGGGGGGGCGAGGAGAGAATGCGTGAGAGTCTATCAACAGAAGAAAAATAGAAAATATCGTATTTTTCGGACCACAAGGCGCATTAAAGAGGTCATATTATGATTTTTTAAGTACATTTAAAAGGTGGTCTGCATAACATGTAATGGTCTTTTTTTGGTCAAAATGTTGCATGGATTATGTTTTACAGACCATCTCCAAGCCACTTTCTGAACATCTTTTCAATATGCGCCATTTCGTGGGTGTGCCTCCACTTTGACAGCTTCTTCTCTCCGTCGTCTTTTGCTGCAGCAAGTCTACTGACAGATATAAGTTATAAGTGTACGCTACTTTATGTTAGAAATGGTAACAGCGGAGGATGAATGCCCCACAACAGGAGGCTAGAGGAAAAAAATTGAGCTTTTTGGTGAAGTGAAGTGATTTATATTTATATAGCGCTTTTCTCTAGTGACTCAAAGCGCTTTTACATAGTGAAACCCAATATCTAAGTTACATTTAAACCAGTGTGGGTGTCACTGGGAGCAGGTGGGTAAAGTGTCTTGCCCAAGGACACAACGGCAGTGACTAGGATGGTGGAAGCGGGAATCGAACCTGGAACCCTGAAGTTGCTGCCACGGCCACTCTACCAACCGAGCTATACCGCGCAAATTTTTGGGACTTACGTGGATCCCAAACACACAACAGCAGGTACTCATAGGTAAGAGAAGTTGGTTCTGCATTATATTGCACAACAAAATGCCAGATAAAACATTTCCTAATAGGTGCCATTTTGGTGTCCTTATACACACACCATAATAAGACCCGTATGTTGCAGCACAGTACGTCTGACTACCCGAGCCGTGATGCGCCTCATTGCATCAAGCGGTGCGGCTTCGTAGCTTACCAAAGTCAAACTAAAACATCGGATCCGGAACCGCCAGTGTCCAAAATCCGGCCTGCGGGAAGTCTCAAGTTAAAAAAAATAAAAAAAATGTTTTTTTAATTATTATCATTTTTTAAATCTGTCCTTTCTAATCCATTTTCTACTGCTTGTTAGTCTCGGTGTCACCTAGCGGCTCAAGACATGCATTTTCTCATCAATAACGTGACATCGGCAAAGTGCGCGCTCTTTCAGTATATATATATGTATATATATATATATATATATAAATATTCCGCCCAAATGCAGCTGAGATAGGCTCCAGCACCCCCCCCGTGACCCCAAAAGGGACAAGCGGTAGAAAATGGATGGATATATATGTACATATATATATATACATACATATACACAGCCCGGCCCCCGGCCAAATTGTTTTAACCCAATGCGAGTCAAAAAGTTTGGGGACCCCTATTCTATATTGTCAATGGAACACGTTTTGGTGTTGCTTGCTTGCGGGTACTTACTAGCATCATTTATTGAACAGGCGTCAACCTGCAGTCCACACAAATCTCTTGTGTACGAAATAAAATTGCATCGAGGTCGGTAAGCACAACCAGAATTAATACATAAATTAGGCGCACCGGGTAATAAGGCGCACTGTCGATTCTTGAGAAAATGAAAGGATTTTAGGTGCACCTTATAGTCTGAAAAATAGGGCATATCTATTTAAAAGGGGCTTTATGATAAGAAATTGACCAAGTATTTCAAGCTCATCTATCTTTGTCGTTGCTGTCTTTAAAGAGGAAAGGGAACACAAACAGAAGAGAAGACAGTGACAAATATCATAGTGCAAGCGATTTGAAATTTCCCACTGGGAGAAAGGCTTTTAACTCAGCTTGTTTTATTTTCAGCTAAAGCCTCCAGAAAGCCGCGGGAATTATTCAGGTTCATGTCTCGCTACCTGCTACCACACTGGCCAGCTGCTGCGTCCGGGTGATGGGCTTGACCCGGCGTGCCTTCACAATGGCTGAAGCTATTTTCCAGGCGTGCCTCTCCTCCCCGTATGCAGTGAGGATAGAAGTGAGCGCCTGTTGATCTAAGGTATTCACCACGTCAGCAGCACAGGGCATGTCGGCGAACCTACGCACAAAAGGAAGACCAATTAAAGTCGGCGACGTCACGTCCTTGCTGACAGCAGTAGATCCTGCCATGAGTGCGACGGAGCTGAAAACCTTCATGGCTGAAAATGATTTGTGAGGGATCAAAGACAGCGCATGGTGATGTTACATTAGGTGGGATGCTGCAGATGCTGAAATACGTTGTCATGCAAGACATGATAACAACTACAGAAAACATTGTTCCATATAAATTCATTTTTTTCTGAGGCAGTGTTCAATTTAGTTTTTTCATTTAGTTTCAGTCAGTTCTTTGACTAAACTGCATTCTCGCCATTCTTTAGTCATCTCCATTTATTTAGTTTTAGGCAAGTTGGCGAAATTTCCCAACATTTTCGTCAATAATGCTTCAATTACATTTTGGCAACTAAATGTAAAGCATTAAGGATAATGCACCTTTTCTAGGTTACTTGTAAAACATCACATACAAATTCAAAACAAAAATTAGACCTGCTCTCAAGGAAAATATTAATAGATCAATAATGTCTCACTAAACTTAGTACCGGATTTTTCGGAGTATAAGTCGCACCGGCCGAAAATGCATAATAAAGAAGGAAAAAAACATATATAAGTCGCACTGGAGTATAAGTCGCATTTTTTGGGGAAATGTATTTGATAAAGCCCAACACCAAGAATAGACATTTGAAAGGCAATTTAAAATAAATAAAGAATAGTGAACAACAGGCTGAATAAGTGTACGTTATATGACGCATAAATAACCAACTGAGAACGTGCCTGGTATGTTAACGTAACATATAATGGTAAGAATCACTCAAATAACTATAACATATAGAACATGCTATACGTTTACCAAACATTCTCCATCCATCCATCCATCTTCTTCCGCTTATCCGAGGTCGGGTCGCGGGGGCAGCAGTCTAAGCAGGGAAGCCCAGACTTCCCTCTCCCCAGCCACTTCGTCCAGCTCCTCCCGGGGGATCCCGAGGCGTTCCCAAGCCAGCCGGGAGACATAGTCTTCCCAACGTGTCCTGGGTCTTCCTCGTGGCCTCCTACCGGTCGGACATGCCCTAAACACCTCCTTAGGGAGGCGCTCGGGTGGCATCCTGACCAGATGCCCGAACCACCTCATCTGGCTCCTCTCGATGTGGAGGAGCAGCGGCTTTACTTTGAGCTCCCCCCGGATGACAGAGCTTCTCACCCTATCTCTAAGGGAGAGCCCCGCCACCCGGCGGAGGAAACTCATTTCGGCCGCTTGTACCCGTGATCTTGTCCTTTCGGTCATAACCCAAAGCTCATGACCATAGGTGAGGATGGGAACGTAGATCGACCGGTAAATTGAGAGCTTTGCCTTCCGGCTCAGCTCCTTCTTCACCACAACGGATCGATACAGCGTCCGCATTACTGAAGACGCCGCACCGATCCGCCTGTCGATCTCACGATCCACTCTTCCCTCACTCGTGAACAAGACTCCGAGGTACTTGAACTCCTCCACTTGGGGCAAGATCTCCTCCCCAACCCGGAGATGGCACTCCACCCTTTTCCGGGCGAGAACCATGGACTCGGACTTGGAGGTGCTGATTCTCATCCCAGTCGCTTCACACTCAGCTGCGAACCGATCCAGTGAGAGCTGAAGATCCTGGCCAGATGAAGCCATCAGGACCAAATCATCTGCAAAAAGCAGCGACCTAAACCTGCAGCCACCAAACCGGATCCCCTCAACGCCTTGACTGCGCCTAGAAATTCTGTCCATAAAAGTTATGAACAGAATCGGTGACAAAGGGCAGCCTTGGCGGAGTCCAACCCTCACCGGAAACGTGTCCGACTTACTGCCGGCAATGCGAACCAAGCTCTGACACTGATCATACAGGGAGCGGACCGCCACAATCAGACAGTCCGAAACCCCATACTCTCTGAGCACTCCCCACAGGTCTTCCCGAGGGACACGGTCGAATGCCTTCTCCAAGTCCACAAAGCACATGTAGACTGGTTGGGCAAACTCCCATGCACCCTCAAGGACCCTGCCGCGAGTATAGAGCTGGTCCACAGTTCCACGACCAGGACGAAAACCACACTGTTCCTCCTGAATCCGAGGTTCGACTATCCGGCGTAGCCTCCTCTCCAGTACACCTGAATAGACCTTACCGGGAAGGCTGAGGAGTGTGATCCCACGATAGTTAGAACACACCCTCCGGTTCCCCTTTTTAAAGAGAGGAACCACCACCCCGGTCTGCCAATCCAGAGGTACTGCCCCCGATGTCCACGCGATGCTGCAGAGTCTTGTCAACCAAGACAGCCCTACAGCATCCAGAGCCTTAAGGAACTCCGGGCGGATCTCATCCACCCCCGGGGCCTTGCCACCGAGGAGCTTTTTAACTACCTCAGCAACCTCAGCCCCAGAAATAGGAGAGCCCACCACAGATTCCCCAGGCACTGCTTCCTCATAGGAAGACGTGTTGGTGGGATTGAGGAGGTCTTCGAAGTATTCCCTCCACCGATCCACAACTTCCGCAGTCGAGGTCAGCAGAACACCATCCGCACCATACACGCTGTTGGTAGTGCACTGCTTCCCCTTCCTGAGGCGGCGGATGGTGGTCCAGAATCGCTTCGAAGCCGTCCGGAAGTCGTTTTCCATGGCTTCCCCGAACTCCTCCTACCAAACATTCTGTCACTCCTAATCGCTAAATCCCATGAATTCTTATATGTCTAGTCTCTTACGTGAATGAGCTAAATAATATTATTTGATATTTTACGGTAATGTGTTAATAATTTCACACATAAGTCGCTCCTGAGTATAAGTCGCACCCCCCACCAAACTATGAAAAAAAACTGCGACTTATAGTCCGAAAAATACGATATTGCTTTATTTTTAGGGATTTTCTGCTGCCGATTCCAATACTAATCTATCATGAGTGAGATCTGCCGATACCAATACTGATCACATATATTAACTGTACATTTTTCAATGTATTTATTGTGAGTGCTATTGAATGCTTGACAACGTTTCTCAAAGTGCAATTGCAAGAAATTTAGGGATTGCAATATCTACTGTCCATAATATCATCAAAAGGTTCAGAGAATCTGGAGAAATCACTCCACGTAAGCGGCATGGCCGGAAACCAACATTGAATGACCGAGACCTTCGATGCCTCAGACGGCACTGTATCAAAAACCGACATCAATCTCTAAAGGATATCACCACATGGGCTCAGGAACACTTCAGAAAACCACTGTCACTAAATACAGTTGGTCGCTACATCTGTAAGTGCAAGTTAAAGCTCTACTATGCAAAGTGAAAGCCATTTATCAACAACATCCAGAAACGCCGCCGGCTTCTCTGGGCCCGAGATCATCTAAGATGGACTCATGCAAAGTGGAAAAGTGTTCTGTGGTCTGACGAGTCCACATTTCAAATTGTTTTTGGAAATATTCGACATTGTGTCATCCGGACCAAAGGGGAAGCGAACCATCCAGACTGTAATCGACGCAAAGTTCAAAAGCCAGCATCTGTGATGGTATGGGGGTGCATTAGTGCCCAAAGCATGGGTAACTTACACATCTGTGTAGGCACCATTAATGCTGAAAGGTACATACAGGTTTTGGAACAACATATGTTGCCATCTAAGTGCCGTCTTTTTCATGGACGCCCCTGCTTATTTCAGCAAGACAATGTCAAGCCACATTCAGCACGTGTTACAACAGCGTGGCTTCATAAAAAAAGAGTGCGGGTACTTTCCTGGCTCGCCTGCAGTCCAGACCTGTCTCCCATCGAAAATGTGTGGCGCATTATGAAGCGTAAAATACGACAGCGGACACCCCGGACTATTGAACGACTGAAGCTCTACATAAAACAAGAATGGGAAAGAATTTCACTTTCAAAGCTTCAACAATTAGTTTCCTCAGTTACCAATCGTTTATTGAGTGTTGTTAAAAGAAAAGGTGATGTAACACAGTGGTGAACATGCTCTTTAACCAACTACTTTGGCACGTGTTGCAGCCATGAAATTCTAAGTTAATTATTTGCAAAAAAACATAAAGTTTATGAGTTTGAACATCAAATATCTTGTCTTTGTAGTGCATTCAATTGAATATGGGTTGAAAAGGATTTGCAAATCATTGTATTCCGTTTATATTTACATCTAACACAATTTCCCAACTCCTATGGAAACGGGGTTTGTACTATCGTCATATCGAGAACATGCATGTTGATGACACATTCTAGCTGTGTCCTGCAAATTTGACAGCGACACGCGAACAAACGCGTCCTCAACTGAATTTAGCATTCTTGCTAGCGGCTAATGTCCCTCAAAGCCACTTCTAAGTCAGTAATCCTCATCTCCATGGTGGAAAATACACTATGTTTCTTACTAGTATCACTGTAGGACAAAAAATAGCTAAACAAGCTAAACAACACACAGAAAGAGAATATGCTTACCTCAAGCTGAAAACAAAGGTGAGTGGATTGATACAAAAATGGACAGTAATGATACCAAGTAGTTTTGTATCAGGTCGATATACCACGGTGGTTAGATAAATATTTTTTACTATGAAAAAACCCTTCGGCAATTTTCAAATTGTTTACGAACTCAGGAAATAAGTCCCTGGACTTAGGGATTTAAGGGCAAAAGCCAAATAATTTAAATCAGTGCCAATAGGAGGACATCATTTATAAATGTAATTGATCTTTTTACACCGCAATCTTGAGTTTTCTTGTCTGATTATAGTTGTGATAAAACATTCTATCATAAATGATCTTGCAAATGTGCATTGGTATGACCAATACTGCCCCTGTAACTACTTGGTATCGCATTGATACCCAAATTTGTAGTATCGGCCAAAACTAATGTAAAGCATCTAAAGAACAGAAGAATAGGTGATTATCACATTTTAACAAAGGTGTAGATAGAAACATGTTACAACAGAGAGTAATCAGCTATTGACAGTTAATTAACAAGTAGATTAATAATAGTTTTGGGAAAATAAAATAATCGGAAATGATGTATCATGTTACTGTATACGTCAGCAGCTAAATTAGGAGCTTTTACATCCCGTTTTGAAAGGCTTTGTAATAATTTGCATACCAAAAAATATATTGTGACATAACCGGATCATGTTTTGTTTTAGTTTAAGACTCTTAGTTCTGTTTCAGCACCCCTGAGTTTGTGTTTCTTGGTTGCCATGAGTGCTGATTAGTTTCACCTGCCTCTGATTAGAGTTCGGGACGCCCACCTGCTCCCGGGCACTAATCAGAGAGCTATTTATTCCTGCCTTTCGCCACACTCGGTCTGGCTGTTTTGTTTGCTTCATGCAACATTACGTTGGTAAATCCTAGCTTCTGATTCCAGTTTCTTTGCTAAGCTTTCCCGCTAGCATTTTCCTTAGCTTCCCGTGCTATCGGCCCGCTTCCTGTACTTTTGTATTTTGGCTGATTTATGGATAATAAATCCTTGTCCTACCTGCACACTGCCTCCGGAGTTCCGTCTGCATCTTGGGGAAACGATAACCAATTAACCACCCAACCGTAACAACATATATCGCTATCGATATCGATATCTATATCGCAATATACATTGCGATATAGATTTTAGGCAATACCCCCATTCCTTACTATTGAGTAGCACAATTTAAATGATCAGTGTTTAAAGACAATAAGGCCACATCTACACAGGAACGTTTGTGTTTTGTTTTGCTGCCCGGTTGAAAAACAAAACGGTTGATACACGGTGTTGTATCAACGAGTCACATCCAGACAAGGCCTAATTTAATTATTAGTTCATGTGTGAAGAAAAGGCTTTGTGAACTGCAATCAAGGCAGTTACTACCTACCAGAAAAAGGATGTGTTTAAATTAGGGCTATCAAACAATTAAAATATTTAATCGCGATTAATCGCAGTTTGTTTATAGTTAACTTAAAATTAATCCTGATAATCGCAGATGGATATATTTTTTGTCATTAATAAGTGTACCCGAAACAGACCATTTTCAAGTATTTAATACCATGACTGAACAATTAGTTTACATTAAAGAAATGTTTTTTTTAATATTATGCTTTTTTAAACAGCTCAACACAAACTGGACATATAATTAAAAAAATCACCTGCAGTGTGCTGGTGTCTTGCCAGATGTTGTATTTTGTAGGAATACAGAATTTGTATTCCTGCTTTAGGAGCACTTGCATTTAGAGGAGGAGCTACACTATGTTTAGATACCCATTTCACGCATTAATAACATGCGTGTAATAAATGTGGATTGTTACAAACATGGTTTGATAGTCAAAAATGTTTGCTAATGCAATCTTTTATATTTCTACCTGAATAAATGCATGACAATGTTTTAACCTCGATGTATTATCAAAATGTAATATTCAGCCTGCCGAACATTCTGTGATTGGGGACTATCAATCAGAACAGGTTATAAAATAATATTCACTTTGTTTCAATCTGCAAGAATACATTTATTTAGGTAGAAATATCACAGATTACTTTACAAAACATCTTTTACAAACCATGGTTGTAATGTAAGACATTTTTATTTTGTCAGTGTCGTTAGACCGGATGTGACGCGTAGCGCTATTATTGAGAAGCCGGAAGTGTGTGATTGGTTTGAGAGGGTGCCTTGATATGTTTTGACGACTTGAGAGTCTCTGATAAAAAATGACTCTAGACTTCCTCTCAACAGTCTTTCTTTTCTGCTGAGTTTTTATTCCATTTTATGAAGGCTGTTGCTGCAGTGATGTTGTCTCATGGCATCGGCTTTTGACATGGGATTTTCTTAATGTTTAGGGACGGCGTGGCGCAGTGGAAGAATGGCCGTGCGCGACCCGAGGGTCCCTGGTTCAATCCCCACCTAGTACCAACCTCGTCATGTCCGTTGTGTCCTGAGCAAGACACTTCACCCTTGCTCCTGATGGGTGCTGGTTAGCGCCTTGCATGGCAGCTCCCTCCATCAGTGTGTGAATGTATGTGTGAATGGGTAAATGTGGAAGTAGTGTCAAAGCGCTTTGAGTACCTTGAAGGTAGAAAAGCGCTATACAAGTACAACCCATTTATCATTTATCATTTATGTACCCTTTTCTTTGTGCATTTCTGCTCACTATTTTCAAGTTTGTGGCTTAACAGCAACGAAACACCATTACATTGACCAAGCTACGGAATGGCTCGAGGGTCAAAAAGGAGTCAGGACACATGTACATTAATCAGGCATTATCATGGTTCTCGCCCGGAAAAGGGTGGAGTGCCATCTCCGGGTTGGGGAGGAGATCTTGCCCCAAGTGGAGGAGTTCAAGTACCTCGGAGTCTTGTTCACGAGTAAGGGAAGAGTGGATCGTGAGATCGACAGGCGGATCGGTGCGGGGTCTTCAGTAATGTGGACGCTGTATCGATCCGTTGTGGTGAAGAAGGAGCTGAGCCGGAAGGCAAAGCTCTCAATTTACCGGTCGATCTAAGTTCCCATCCTCACCTATGGTCATGAGCTTTGGGTTATGACCGAAAGGACAAGATCACGGGTACAATCGGCCGAAATGAGCTTCCTCCGCCGGGTGGCGGGGCCTTAGAGATAGGGTGAGAAACTCTGTCATCTGGGAGGAGCGCAAAGTAAAGTCGCTACTCCTCCACATCGAGAGGAGCCAGATAAGGTGGTTCGGGCATCTGGTCAGGATGCCACCCAAACGCCTCCCTAAGGAGGTGTTTCGGCCACGTCCGACCGGTAGGAGGCCACGGGGAAGACCCAGGACACGTTGGGAAGACTATCTCTGCCGGCTGGCCTGGGAACGCCTCGGGATCCCCCGGAAGGAGCTGGATGAAGTGGCTGAGGAGAGGGAAGTCTGGGCTTCCCTGCTTAGGCTGCTGCCCCCGCGACCCAACCTCGGATAAGCGGAAGAAGATGGATGGATGAATGGATAAGAAAATGAGTGCCGTTAAAGAAACTTATAGGTATGTTAGCTACTTCTCTTTGTTAATAATGTTTATAATGTCTATTTTCTATTTCCTGCTGGATCTACTCTCTATTTTATGCTGCTGCTGTCACATATACTGTATGTACTGTAATATTGTACATGGTCATTGGTATATATTGTATATATGTTATAGGCATAATATAATATATCTGTATATATATTATTCTGTACACATATTATGTATATATTCGTATATATGTTAGATTTTGTATCGCTATATTAGCCTATTTATACCTGCATTGTCCTTTCCATCCTTACACTTTCCATCATTGTAACTGAGCTACTGTGTTGAACAATTTCCCTTGTGGATCATTAAAGATTGTCTAAGTCTAAGTCTAAGGTAACGCGTTATTGGTGCGTTAACTTTGACAGCCCTAGTTTATATATAAAATAAATGAGAAACCAAAAGACTACATGGGGCACGTCCTCTATTAGACTAGAGTTGGCCACTATTTAAAAAAATATGTCTTTCTCTTTGGTTTGTTTTTCACTTACAAAATAATGAACAATATTAACATGTAAAATCAGCACAAGTAAAATGTAAATACGATGAAAATGTGTTACCTCTCGCCATCCATCCTCATGTCTAAAGGTCCATCCTTGCTGAGTGAGAAACCTCTTTCTGCCTGATCCATTTGCATGGAAGAGCAGCCAGCATCCAACAGGACAGCATCAATACTGCCCTCTCTAACGTTGATGCTAGACAGCAGGACTTCAAGATCGCTGAATCGTCCAAGTAATGGTTTCACTTGGCCACTGGACAAAAAAAGAAAAAAAAATATATCAACATATACAGTTGCGATCAAAAGTTTACATACACTTGTAAAGATCATAATGTCATGGCTGTCTTGAGTTTCCAATAATTTCTACAACTCTTATTTTTTTGTGATAGAGTGATTGGAGCACATACTTGTTTGTCACAAAAAACATTCATGAAGTTTGGTTCTTTTATGAATTTATTATGGGTCTACTGAAAATGTGACCAAATCTGCTGGGTCAAAAGTATACATACAGCAATGTTAATATTTGCTTACATGTCCCTTGGCAAGTTTCACTGCAATAAGGCGCTTTTGGTAGCCATCCACAAGCTTCTGGTTGAATTTTTGTTCACACCTCAAGACAAAATTGGTGCAGTTCAGCTAAATGTGTTGGTTTTCTGACATTAACTTGTTTCTTCAGCATTGTCCACACGTTTAAGTCGGGACTTTGGGAAGGCCATTCTAAAACCTTAGTTCTAGCCTGATTTAGCCATTCCTTTACCACTTTTGACGTGTGTTTGGGGTCATTGTCCTGTTGGAACACCCAACTGCGCCCAAGACCCAACCTCCGGGCTGATGATTTTAGGTTGTCCTGAAGAATTTGGAGGTAAATGTCTATACGTATAATACTGGTTTAACTAAAATATACATCATATTGAATCGGTACCCGACCGTAAGCTCCATACCGATTTCCCAAGCCTTGTTCACACAGCAGGCCAATTCCAACCTGTATGATATGAACAGTGCAATTCCAAATTTTTCACATCGGACACAAGCCTGAATCGTATATTTATGTAATGCGTCGTCAATGTGAACGATTCTGTGCTCCAGTCGCATTCATCCAACCACAAGTTATCAAAAAGTGATAGGCGTCATAATTATTGCCAAAATAGACGGTTACAAAATAAACAGAGCAGAAAACCGATGACAATAATAATAAACATCTACCACTTCTGTCTCCAACTGCTCGCCTACAGACACACTCTTCAAGCAGACATCGAAGCAAGTTATCCCGTAAAACTGCGAGAGCCAAAATACTTATACTCTTCCTTCTTTATCTTCCACCTGCAATAATTCGGTTCACAAATTGTTGACTTTGATTGCACAAAATCCTTGAAATTGCCACAAATTTGCCAGTATTGAAACAGACTAAAGCTGAAGCCATTTTAACTTCCGCAAACGTCATGATGTCATGTCCGCATACGGGTCAGATTGCATTCACATTAAAAATGTCATTATTTTTTTGTAATGTGAACGGATACTAAAAAGATTGGATTTGACCAAAAAGTCAGAATTGGACATCCGACCCTGCAGTGTGAAAGTAGCTTAAAAGTGGATTATTATTTAGACTTAATTTGTCATTTTTATTGGCAAATTTTATTACCGCAGTTGCATTTCATGCTTTATTTAAAAAGAAAATGTGTAATCTTTTTCACAGAGAGTTAAAATGATTTTTAAACGTCAGACATTTATCAATGAAAATAGGGAGAAGTTGATGATGGTGCTTTCATCAGAATCAGAATCAGAAGTGCTTCAATAATCTCTGAGGGGAATTTTAGATTTTCAGCACAATCCCATTCAAGAGCAGACAAACATTACAGGGATAGATGGATAGATAGATAGATAGATAGATAGATAGATAGATAGATAGATAGATAGATAGATAGATAGATAGATAGATAGTACTTTATTAATTCCTTCAGGAGAGTTCTCTTAGGAAAATTAAAATTCCAGCAGCAGTGTACAGAATTGAGATCAAATTTAAAAAGTAAAAAGTAAATAATGGGGGTATAAATGGAAACAAAATAGAAAAATATTACAATAAGAATAAAAATAAAAAGCAACAATGAGAATAAAAATGTAACAGAAAAATAAGAATATAAGAAGAGAAACTAGGCAGTAGTGACCATGTTATGAAAAAGTATTGCACTGTTATTGTTTTGCATCCCCTGTCATCCTTGTACCCCCCTCCCCTCCAGAGAGAAGTTGTACAGTCTAATGGCGTCTAATGGAGACAGAACAGGATCGCTGACGGGTCTGCCAACTTACGGCACCCCTTACAAAAAAGGTGAGAAACAGGTCAACGCTGAGGTGGGGGTGGGGGAGAAAAACAAATTCAGTCTAAGCCTGGGCCCCTGGAGAGGGTGTCCAGACTGAGGCCAAGGGGAAACAACCCTCATAGCCATAGCACACATAAACATGTGTGTATGAGGGAAACAGCAAAGAACTCAAAGGACATTAAAGACATTAAAAGGGCAGAGCTGATGCAACCAGCTGCCACTCCAGCAGTGCCACTTCTACACACAACCACACAAGTAAAACAAAAAAAACAACTAAAAATAATCAACTAATAATATACATTGCGCACACACGATCGCACCATGCACAGACAAGCAACTAGGGCTGGGCGATATATCGAATATACTCGATATATCGCGGGTTTGTCTCTGTGCAATATAGAAAATGACTATATCGTGATATTCGAGTATACGTTCTCACGCAGTTGCTTTTAGCTGTGGCCATTACACTACAGGCGTTTCTCACTCTTTCTTGTCTCTCCTTCTGACAGAGACATAAAACAAGCGCACCTTCTTACATACGTCACATACTGTCGCGCGTGCAACGTCACACGCTCTCACGGAGCAGAGAGGTAGCGGCATTGTAACGTTAGCTGTGGTGCTAGCGGTGCGGTGCGAGTGGTAATACGAGAGAGAGAAGGTGCAAATCTGGTAACAAATGATGGAAGAATAATTAATTCCCAAGAAAAACAGCAAGGGGTCCATCGTCTGGTGGTGGTTTGGCTTCAAGCGGGAAGATGTTGAACAGACAACCCTAATATGTCAAGTATGCAGCAAAAGTGTTGCTACAAAAAGAAGCGACACTGCTAATTTGTAGCATCATTTGAAAAGTCACCCGCTAGAGAATGAAGAGTGCTTGAAACTCTGCATGTCAACATCTCCGTTTGGTGCCACACCAACAAAATGCCCAAGCAACAATTTCCACATCAACACCGTATGAAACAAATAGTCAACAACAGAAGGAGATAACGTCTGCAGTAACCTACCACATAGCGAAGGACATACACTATTTGATTTCCTATTATGCAGCTCATTTTTATTTGACAGTTATTGAAATATCTTGTGTGACATCATGCACAAAAGTACACTTTATTTGTTTTAAACTATTGTAGTGGCGTTCTGTACAAAAAGTGCACTTTAATTTAGTGTTGTTTTGATATGTCATCTTAGTGACATCATGCACAAAAGTGCACTAATAGCTTGTTTTAAAATGTCTCTGACAATCTTGCACTTTTTGTTTTGAAATGACATGAATTTTTGTGCCACTGCTTAATAACTGTTTAATAAATACACTTTTGCTAAATTGACTTACTTGTGATTTCCCTCTCTGCATGAAAGTTTAAAATGAGCATATATTAATGCAGTATGAACAAGAATGTTTTAATGTAGACACATAGAATCATCATACTGCTGTGATTATATGCATCAAGTGTTCATTCAAGGCTAAGACAAAATATCGAGATATATATCGTGTATATGGCCTAAAAATATTGAAATATTAATAAAAGACCAGATCGCCCAGCCCTACAAGCAACCAAACAAAAACATAATTTCAACACCCATATACACTGTGGTGGCTTCTGCGGTGTTCCACGCCATCGTCTGCTGGGGTGGGGGGAGCATGGCCAGAGACAGGAGCAGACCCAACAAAGCAACCAAGAGCGTTGACTCCACCCTCGGCCGCCCACCAACTATCGGCCAGTGTCCAGTGCGCGTGAATGAGCGAGGATGCGTCCAAGGAGACCGAGGTGTCTAATACATGCTCATTCAGCCAAGACACTGTGAAGCTTGTCTGTCCCGGCACCCAGTGCAAGCTCCGCAGCCCTGTCTCTTCATCCGCATCTCCTCTCCTCCAGTCTCTCCAAACAGCTGGTCCCCACGGCCAAAAGGCTCACGGGAGGCCTATCCAGAAGCCCACAAAAAAGCACCGCAGAAGTCACGAGAGTGCCACCCCTTGTCACACAGTCCCAAAGGGTCCCCAACTAAAAGGCAAAAAAAACAACACATGAAGACAAGAGGGAAACACCAGGAACACAAAAGGATGACACAAGAGCACAGAGCTCCTGCCACCAGCAGCCATTACTAGTGTATACTGTATATTTTATGTTGTATAAAACTATTTGTTTGTACAATCTATTGTGCTGGGGCAGGGGGGGGGGGGGATCCAAACTACAGCCTGCGGGCCCGCCAGCATCTTGAGTTTGGCCCACAAGACGCCATTAGTTTAACAATCTGGCCAGTGGGATGTTTTCAAATTAATTTTAAATGTCTGACTGACTTTTGCCACCATCTTGTGGATAACATGTGTAATTCAGGTCAATAAACATGAATTGGGGTTTGAAGTGATTACATCACATGATTTACTTGTATGACCCAACTACCTACCCTAGTCATGGCGCAACAAAAATGCAACTAAAATGGTCACACATATCACAGCCTGCTAACTGAACTTGGTAGATATTGTAAAATGCAAAACACTCTCCACACCTATCCATTCTTGGCACATTTTAGCTGCTTAATATTTCTAAATAATGACATAACTTTAAGAAGGTCCTCACGGAAGTAACCAAGGTATGAGTCAAACTTTTACATACTCTTAATATCTAATTATATTAATTAAATAGCCATTATATTAATATATTATGTACACACACACGCACACACACGCACACACACACACACACGTATGTATGTATATATGATTATGTAAATATATATATATAGATAGTTTGAACAAAAATATAAATGCAACACTTTTGTTTTTGCCCTCCATTTTTCATGAGTTCAACTCAACTTTTACTATATACACAAAATACCTATTTCTCTCAAATATTGTTCACAAATCTGTCTAAATCTGTGTTACTGAGCATTTCTTCTTTGCCAAGATAATCCATCCCACCTCACAGGTGTGGTATATCAAGATGCTGATTAAACAGCATGATTATTGCACAGGTGTGCCTTAGGCTGCCCACAATAAAAGGCCACTCTGTAATTTGCAATTTTATTACACAGCACAATGCCACAGATGTTGCAAGTTTTGAGGGAGCGTGCAGTTGGTATGCTGACTGCAGGGATGTCCACCAGATCTGTTGCTTATGAATTTAATGTAATTTTTTTCTACCATAAGACGTCTCCAAAGGTGTTTCAGAAAATTTGGCAGTACATCCAACCGGCCTCAACAACGCAGCCCACGTGTAACCACACTAGCCCAGGACGTCCATGATCGTTGGAGACCAGCCACCCAGACTGCTGCTGCAAAAATTGGTTTCGCATAACCAAAACATTTCAGCAAAAACGATGAGAAATCGTCTCAGGGAAGCAGCTCATCCTCATCTGGGTCTCAACCTGACTGAAGTTCATCGTCGTAACAGACTTGAGTGGGAAAATGATCACATTCAATGGTGTCTGGCACGTTGGAGAGGTGTTCTCTTCACGGAGGAATCACAGTTTTCACTGTTCAAGACAGATGGCAGACAGCGTGCGTGGCGTCGTGTGGGAGAGCAGTTTGCTGAGGCCAACTTTGTGAATCGAGTGGCCCGTGGTAGGGGTGGGGTTATGGAATATAAAGACAATATAAGTTAAAGTTAAAGTTCCAATAATTGTCACACTCAGGGCGGACACTCTAACCACTATGCCAACATACATCCATAAACTGGAAGCATATGCAAACGTGCAATATATTTATCTGTACAGTAATCTATTTATTTATATCTGCACCTTATTGCTCTTTTATCCTGCACTACAACGATCTAATGCAACGAAATTCCGTTCTTATCTGTACTGTAAAGTTTAAATTTGAATGACAATAAAAGGAAGTCTAAGTCTCTATAAGTCATGGTGTGGACAACGAACGGAAGTGCATTTTATTGATAGCATTTTGAATGCACAGAGATACCATGACAAGATACTGAGGCCCGTTGTTGTGCCATTCACCAGTGACCATCACCTCATGTTGCAGCATGACAATGCAAATGGTGGCCGCACCAGATACTGACTGCTTTTCTGACCCCCCCAGACCCCCAATGAAGCAAACCTTCACATTCCAGAGTGGCCTTTTATTGTGGGCAGGCTAAGGCACACCTGTGCAATAATCATGCTGTTAAATCATCATCTTGATATGCCACACCGGTGAGGTGGGATCGATTATCTTGGCAAAGAAGAAATGCTCATGAACACAGATTTAGGAACAATATTTGAGAGGAATATGTCTTTTGTATATATAGTAAAAGTTTGAGTTCAACTCATGGAAAATGGGAGCAAAAACAAAAATGCTGCGTTTATATTTTTGTTCAGTACATACATATATATATATATATATATATATATATATATATATATATATATATACAGTATATACTAGGGCTGTCAAAGTTGACGCGATAACGCGTTATCTATAAATTTCTATAACGGCACACATTTTTTTAACAGCCAATTCACGCAAACACTTCCTTTTTGACCCTCGTGCCGTGCCGTAGCGGGGGAACTTGGCTGCAGTTCACTTGCTACTGATGAGCCACAAGCGAGCAGAAATGGACAAAGGAAAGTCTAACTTATTAAAATATCTGTCTCAAAGGCATGACAAGTTGTTCTTCCGACAAGAAAGGACTATTTTTCGCCTGGAGAAGAGGCGACATCCATCCAGCAAACACCTGCTGCTTGTGTCGTACCGAGGTGGGTGGTGCTTCACTTCAGTGTTCAGATTACGATTAAGGTGCAGTGACAACATAACATTTAGATTGTTACTGTGACTGATTTAGTAAGTAAGAAGACATCAAAGCTCAACAGAAATGAAAGAGGGTTGGCAGAATGTTGAAAAGAGACTTTTATTGCAAACACTTGATCTGATGTCAAAACATGTCAAGACACTTTCTCAAAACAATCACACACTTTTCTGGCTTCAAAATAAAAGCGCTATGCTATACATACGGTTTAACTACGTTTAAAGGCCTACTGAAATGGGATTTTCTTATTTAAACGGGGATAGCAGGTCCATTCTATGTGTCATACTTGATCATTTTGCGATATTGCCATATTTTTGCTGAACGGATTTAGTAGAGAACATCGACGATAAATTCGCAACTTTTGGTCGCTGATAAAAAAGCCTTGCCTGTACCGGAAGTAGCAGACGAGTAGCGTGACGTCACAGGTTGTGGAGTTCCTCACATCTGCACATTGTTTACAATCATGGCCACCAGCAGCGAGAGCGATTCGGACCGAGAAAGCGACAATTTCCCCATTAATTTGAGCGAGGATGAAAGATTCGTGGATGAGGAAAGTGAGAGTGAAGGACTAGAGGGCAGTGGGAGCAATTCAGATAGGGAAGATGCTGTGAGAGGCGGGTGGGACCTGATATTCAGCTGGGAATGACTAAAACAGTAAATAAACACAAGACATATATATACTCTATTAGCCACAACACAACCAGGCTTATATTTAATATGCCACAAATGAATCCTGCATACCAAACACCTCCCCCCTCCCGTCCATATAACCCGCCAATACAACTCAAACACCTGCACAACACACTCAATCCCACAGCCCAAAGTACTGTTCACCTCCCCAAAGTTCATACAGCACATATATTTCCCCAAAGTCCCCAAAGTTACGTACGTGACATGCACATAGCGGCACGCACGTACAAGCAAGCGATCAAATGTTTGGAAGCTGCAGCTGCATGCGTACTCACGGTACCGTGTCTGCGTATACAACTCAAAGTCCTCCTGGTAAGAGTCTCTGTTGTCCCAGTTCTCCACAGGCCAATGGTAAAGCTTGACTGTCATCTTTCGAGAATGTAAACAATGAAACACCGACCGTGTTTGTGTTGCTGAAGTCGGCCGCAATACACCGCTTCCCACCTACAGCTTTCATCTTTGCTGTCTCCATTGTTCATTGAACAAATTGCAAAAGATTCACCAACACAGATGTCCAGAATACTGTGGAATTTTGCGATGAAAACAGACGACTTAATAGCTGGCCACCATGCTGTCCCAAAATGTCCTCTACAATCCGCGACGTCACGCGCTGACGTCATCATACCGAAACGTTTTCAGCAGGATATTTCGCGCAAAATTTAAAATTGCACTTTAGTAAGCCGTATTGGCATGTGTTGCAATGTTAAGATTTCATCATTGATATATAAACTATCAGACTGCGTGGTCGGTAGTAGTGGGTTTCAGTAGGCCTTTAAGGTTTCTCTTTAACGTACGGGCTTCAAATTATGCGTCACACCTAACAAAATAAAGTAATATAATGTGTTCTGGCATCCAGAAGAAAACAAACAAGGTCTGACGCTCTTTTTAGCTTTCATGGCCAATTTTATGCTAACATCGGCCCAATTCCAACAAGTATTTCCTCAGTGCACACACGTCTGCCTCTGTGCTTCACTCCGAGACACACAACACTTGTTCATTCTCTGCTGACACAATGTGTTCAAAGACCATGGGAAAAATCACCATCATAACACAATAACATACACATTAACAACATACATACACATGGAGTTGTCTGGAGTGGAGATAGCATATCTGCGCTGTGGACATACTTTAATATATTAGAGATATACCGGCAGACAGCGATCTTCACAATTTAAGATGACACTGGCGGCTTTTAATGGAAGAAAGGCTCCCAGCAGCCGATGCAAGTGTGACGTCGCTGCAACTTGCTTTTCGTCACATACATGGCGCGACAGAATCTAAACAGTCTCTAAGCACGAGTACAGTCTCCAATAATACCAAAAATAGATTCTAGATTTGTTGCCAATCGTTTTTCCCTCCATGCATTTTCTAACGCTTGTCCCTTTCGGGGTCGCGGGGGGTGCTGTAACCTATCCCAGCTGCATTTTTATTACAAAAAAAGTGACTAAAAGGATTTTTTTTTTTAAATCGAAATAAAAACATTTTAATCTCATCAAAGTACATTGCACAATAAGCAGCAATGAATCAAAAATAGAAGAAATATATAAAAAACATATATGCTAATACTATACTTATTAATAACAGATTTGTTTTAAATCTATATTCACATCCATTTTTAAAGAATATATGCATCATATTAAATCATGCAATGACGTCATATCGACGACACCCCAACCACACCCCCACCTCCACAGGTATTTTGGCTATTAAGTTAAAGTTAAAGTACCACTGATAGTCACACACACACACTAGGTGTGGCGAAATTAGTCTCTGCATTTGACCCATCACCCTTGATCACCCCCTGGGAAGTGAGGGGAGCAGTGAGCAGCAGCGGTGGCCGCGCCCGGGAATCCTTTTTGGTGATTTAACCCCCAATTCCAACCCTTGATGCTGAGTGCCAAGCAGGGAGGTAATGTGGGAAACCCTGAAATTACCAAACTAAAAATATCTTACATTACAATTATGCTTTGTCAGAGATGTTTTGTAATGTTATTCTGAGATATTTGCACCTAAATAAATGCTAGTACATCAGTTTAGGAATATGACGGCGGGTGGATTTTTCTGGCTGGCTGAAATATTGTGTAAATTATTTTATAACATGTTCTGGTTGAGTCCTCAATTACAGAATGATTAGCAGGCTCAATATTACATTTGATTAACAAAAAGAGAAGGTTAAAAGATTGTCATCCAGCAATGTGAAGCCACCTGAAAATTATCTGTCTAGGCTACACTTATTAATTTTGAAAAATTATACCTATTTGCGATTAATCGCGATTAATTTTGGGTTAAAATTAACAAAATGCAATTAATCGCGATTAAATATTTAAATTGTTTGACAGCCCTAATATATACATATACGTATACACACACATACACTGTATATTTATATACATATATACATACTGGGGTTGTAAGGTATACCGGTATTGGTATAGTACCGCGATACTAATGAATCATATTCGGTACTATACCGTCTCTAAAAAGTACCGGTCCAGCCGCTGTCGGCAGTGTTTTAGCTGCTTCTAAATCACTAATCCTCGTCTCCATGGCGACAAATAAAGTAAGTTTCTTACATGTATCATCCCTGCAGGACGAGGAATAGCTAAACATATTTCACTACACACTGTAGCTCACCGCCGTTAAAATGTAAACAAACGGCATTGGTGGATCTACACCTAACATCCACTGTAATGATACCAAATTCAGGAATGTATGTAGTCGATACTACTATGATTACATCGATACTTTTTAGCTTCACACAATCTTTTTTCGTTTAAAAAAATATATATATTATGTTTATAAACTCAGGAAATATGTCCCTGGACACATGAGGACTTTTAATATGACCAATGTATAATCCTGTAACGACTTGGTATCGGATTGATACCCAAATTTGTGGTATCATCCAAAACTAATGTAAATGATCAAACAACAGAAGAACAAGTGATTATTACATTTTAACAGAAGTGTAGATAGAACATGTTAAGAGAGAAAGTAAGCAGATATTAACGGTAAATGAACAAGTAGATTAATCATTCATTTTCTACCACATGTTCTTAATAATGTTGACAAAATAATAGAATGGAAAATTACACAATATGTTACAGCATATGTCAGCAGATTAAATAAGGAGACTTTGTTTGCTTCCTTACTACTAAAAGACAAGTTGTCTAGTATGTTCACTATTTTATTTAAGGACAAACTTGCAATAAGAAACATATGTTTAATGTACCCTAAGATTTTGTGTTAAAATAAAGTCAATAATGCAATTTTTTGTGGTCCCCTTTATTTAGAAAAGTATCGAAAAGTACCGAAAAGTATTGCAATACATTTTGGCACCAGTACCAAAATATTGGTGTGGAGGGGGGCGTGGTCTGCGAGCCTGCTGCGGAATGGGGTGAGTAAGGACCAGCTTTGAGGCACAGCTGGCAAGTGATTGGATTGCTCAGTTGGGGATGATCATCCAATCACCTGTCATGCTTATCAGCAGCAGCCGGGGCCACGTCACACGAGTGGGAGTTGGAGCGAGAAGACAGACACGCATGCAAGACCACGCCGAGACGAGAAAGAGAGAGCAAGCCAAATGGACTGAAAAGTTGCAGAGCAAAGTGCTGTCCTGGCGCGTGTGCGCAAAATAAAACATTGTTCAAACCAGACTCCCGGGATCCCGAGAAGGTCTATTGCGGTCAGGAGAACCCACAAGAGGGAAACCTCCACAATTGGTATTGGGACAACACTAATACATACATACATACATACATACATACATAAACATATTTATATATATATATATATATATATATATATATATATATATATATATATATATATATATATATATATATATATATATATACTCCCCCAATGCGGCCTCCAAGTCATAATCCTGGATTAATAGAAAAGGAATGAATTTCAATGCGTAACATTCATTTATACGGGTACTGTATTTGAGTTAAGAGCTTCCTCATAGTACGAATTAAACTCATATGTAAAGGCACCACTGTGCGTACCGAACCATGAGGATGCCGTGTCGTTACACACTTAATTTATACAATCGTCCCTCGACATATCGCATTTAGCAAATTTTACTGGAGTATTTGTCAACTACTCAGTGGCCTAGTGGTCAGAGTGTCCGCCCTGAGATCGGTAGGTTGTGAGTTCAAATCCCAGCCGAGTCATACCAAAGACTATAAAAATGTGACCCATTACCTCCCTGCTTGGCACTCAGCATCAAGGGTTGGAATTGGGGGTTAAATCACCAAAAATGATTCCCGGGTGCGGCCACCGCTGCTGCTCGCTGCTCCCCTCACCTCCCAGGGGGTGATCAAGGGTGATGGGTCAAATGCAGAGAATAACTTCGCCACACCTCGTGTGTGTGACAATCATTGGTACTTTAACTTTATTTTCTATAATTTTGTTGTGGTGATCACAATAGATAATAAATAATAAAAGGAGAACTTCCGTTTCCATGCCAATGGAGCCATTGTCCATCCATCCATCCATCCATCCATCCTTCTTCTTCCGCTTATCCGAGGTCGGGTCGTGGGGGCAGCAGCCTAAGCAGGGAAGCCCAGACATTCCTCTCCCCAGCCACTTCGTCCAGCTCCTCCCGGGGGACCCCGAGGCGTTCCCAGGCCAAGCCGGGAGACATAGTCTTCCCAACGTGTCCTGGGTCTTCCCCGTGCCCTAAACACCTCCCGGGTGGCATCCTGACCAGATGCCCGAACCACCTCATCTGGCTCCTCTCGATGTGGAGGAGCAGTGGTTTTACTGTGAGCTCCCCCTGGATGGCAGAGCTTCTCACCCTATCTCTAAGGGAGAGCCCCGCCACCCGGCGGAGGAAACTCATTTCGGCCGCCTGTACCCGTGATCTTGTCCTTTCGGTCAAAACCCAAAGCTCATGACCATAGGTGAGGATGGGAACGTAGATCGACCGGTAAATTGAGAGCTTTGCCTTCCGGCTCAGCTCCTTCTTCACCACAACGGATCGATACAGTGTCCGCATTACTGAAGATGCCGCACCGACCCGCCTGTCGATCTCACGATCCACTTTTCCCTCACTCGTGAACAAGACTCCTAGGTACTTGAACTCCTCCACTTGGGGCAGGGTCTCCTCCCCAACCCGGAGAAGGCACTCCACCCTTTTCCGGGCGAGAACCATGGACTCGGACTTGGAGGTGCTGATTCTCATCCCAGTCGCTTCACACTCGGCTGCGAACCGATCCAGCGAGAGCTGAAGATCCTGGCCAGATGAAGCCATCAGGACCACATCATCTGCAAAAGGCAGAGACCTAATCCTGCAGCCACCAAACCGGATCCCCTCAACGCCTTGACTGCGCCTAGAAATTCTGTCCATAAAAGTTATGAACAGAATCGGTGACAAAGGGCAGCCTTGGCGTAGTCCAACCCTCACTGGAAACGTGTCCGACTTACTGCTGGCAATGCGTACCAAGCTCTGACACTGATCGTACAAGAAGCGGACAGCCACAATCAGACAGTCCGATACCCCATACCAGAGGTGGGACCAAGTCATTGCTTTGCAAGTCACAAGTAAGTCTCAAGTCTTTACACTCAAGTCTCGAGTCAAGTCCCGAGTCAAGACAGGGCAAGTCCGAGTCAAGTCCAAAGTCAAGACTGGAAAGTCTCAAGTCAAGTCCCAAGTCCTGCATTTTGAGTTTCGAGTCCTTTCAAGTCATTTAACCACAGACTAATATATTTACACAGATTGTGTATGCGTTTAAAACGCTGTATTTATTTATTAAAACAAGTGCATTTGAAATTGCAGGGAAAAAGATAGTGCTGACATTGCACTTCAAAATAGCACTATTAACCAGTCATTTTAAACATGTAACTCATTCCTTTACAGAATAAACACATTTGAAAAAAAACAAGTGCAACTGTACTTATTTGCACAAAAGTGTTAACATTGTATTTCCATGGCATATTGCATTGTAACTAGTTCCACAGCAGTTTCTATCCTGTTCTTACCTTATCTCATTGATCTCATCTCATACTGTATGTGTGTTGATGTGTGCGTACACATGAAAAACATAACAAATATATGAACATAACAATGAACAGAGTTGTACTTTTTAGATGTCAGGACCCTATGCAATATGTACACATATTCTTAATATAGTATACATTTTAACTGACCTTTATTTGACTGTTTGTCTTTTTGTAGGTGGCTAAAATACGCGGTGCTGCTGACTGCCGTCTAACGTTACGTTACTGTGTGTGATACATTGACTAACGTTACGTTACTGTGTGTGATACATTGACTAACGTAATGTTACTGTGTGTGATACATTGACTAACGTAATGTTACTGTGTGTGATACATTGACTAACGTTACGTTACTGTGTGTGATACATTGACTAACGTAACGTTATGTATAGGTACCTCATGAAACCCTGCTTAAAAAAAAATCACTTGACAAAAAGTATGAATAAGGTAGCAAACTGCAGTGGACGCAACATATTGCCGTGTTTGCAATGAAGTTATAACCATAGACATCTTATAAGTAGACGCAGCATTGGTTGCTGTGACGTGAGCAATTTGGCCGCCATCTTGAAGTGCTGATGAGGAGCCGGCGAGCAGCCGAAACTGACAGATGACAGGTAGAAAACAAAGATGGTGGTGTTCACCGTTTTCCTGCTCAAATGAGCGGACTGTTGAAAATAGGAATCGGGGGATTACTTTTCACAAGTAAGATTTAACATTAACGTACTATTGGTTGTATTTTATGAAAATAATATTAGCACAGAGTTGAGATGGATCAAAGATCTTCAATATTTGTATGTGAAAATCACAAAGAAATATTCTGGGGGAGGATGACGCCCCTACAGGGGTTTGGTTTACAAACTTTCAGCCCCACCTAAAACAAAATTCACCAGCCACTACTGATTATGATGCATTCTCATTTTAGGCAAAGTATAAGACAATACTTTCTTAACAGTATAATTGTAACCAGGAATCAGTCTTCAAGTAACAATATTCAAATACTAACATTGTTGGGTTAAACAGAATTTGGTTTTATTCTGAATCCAGTGAAACAGATTGGTGGTTTTAGCTGATATGAAGACTTTCAGGTGTTTATATATGTTTAAGTATTTGGCAGACGCTTTTATCCAAAGCGACTTACCGGTACATCAAATAATACATATAAAACAATCACTGCAAACATTATCATTTAAGGGAAGAATGTAATAGAAAATATCAATACAAAGTGTCAAGACAGAATAAACTCTCTGCTGCTGAAGCAACAGAGATACAGTCTATAGGTCCCTAAGATATATAGATATCTAATGTATTCATACATTGTTTATGTAGGATACACGCATATATATATATATATAACCTAATGATATTGTTTCTTCAATTTAAAAATAGCTTACCGTTTTTTTCCCCTTCTCTGGGATTATATTCCCAGTTTTGATCTCGGACGTCTGGTCACTTATAGCGTATAAGAATATTATATTACTGTTAAGCAAACTATGAATAATAAAACACGCCAAAACATGTGTCTGTTATCATAGCTACACGTATGACAAAAAAGGGGGTGAAAATCAGTCGTATTCAGTGAGGTAAAATGAATTAAATGCGCTGACAGTTCATTGCTCCTGCCAAATTAATTGCACTGAGTGGAGCGGATCACCACTCCAAGATGGCGGCCACGCGCCTCGTCTGCGCCAGTAGGCAGTAGCGCTCCATGCTGCGTCTACTTATAAGATGTCTATGGTTATAACGTTAGCAGTGAGTTTGCAGCCTCACTGATTTAACTACACAGCAAATAAAAGTCACGTTACTTAGCCAATAAACGTTATCTTACATTCAAAACTTACCCTTCTTTGTGCAACTTCAAATGTCGAACGAAGTTGGAAGTTGTTGCGTCTCCGTCTGTAATATTCGAACTGCGTGATTTGCATACGGCAATTCGTTTTTTGTTGACCAAGTCGTAGTTTTTATACCCGAACGAAACCAACTTTAACATAATTGTTTATCACTGGCACGTTGTTGGACAACTCTTGTTCATTGGTTGTCCTGCAATTTGATTGGATGAATGCTGCGTGATGAAAACAACGTAAATCTAATTTGATTGGCTGTTGTACTGACAGCACACCAGCTGACAGGAATAACACGCTGATAGACAGACGAAGAAAATGAAAAATACGGAGCGCTCCCAAATAACTTTTTAAGCTTTGGATTTTGGGGAAAGTGGCAAGTCATGTCAAGTCATGTCAAGTCAAAAGGCTCAAGTCCAAGTGAAGTCACAAGTCATTGATGTTAAAGTCTAAGTCGAGTTGCAAGTCTCTTTACATTTTGTCAAGTCGAGTCTAAAGTCATCAAATTCATGACTCGAGTCTGACTCGAGTCCAAGTCATGTGACTCGAGTCCACACCTCTGCCCCATACTCTCTGAGCACTCTCCACAGGACCTCCCGAGGGACACGGTCAAATGCCTTCTCCAAGTCCACAAAGCACATGTAGACTGGTTGGGCAAACACCCATGCACCCTCAAGGACCCTGCCGAGAGTATAGAGCTGGTCCACAGTTCCACGACCAGGACGAAAACCACACTGTTCCTCCTGAATCCGAGGTTCGACTATCCGGCGTAGCCTCCTCTCTAGTACACCTGAATAGACCTTACCGAGAAGGCTGAGGAGTGTGATCCCACGATAGTTGGAACACACCCTCCGGTTCTCCTTTTTAAAGAGAGGAAACACCACCCCGGTCTGCCAATCCAGAGGTACCGCCCCCGATGTACACGCGTTGCTGCAGAGTGTTGTCAACCAAGACAGCCCCACAGCATCCAGAGCCTTAAGGAACTCCGGGCGTATCTCATCCACCCCCGGGGCCTTGTCACCGAGGAGCTTATTAACTACCTCAGCAACCTCAGCCCCAGAAATAGAAGAGCCCACGACAGGAAGACGTGTCGGTGGGATTGAGGAGGTCTTCGAAGTATTCCCTCCACCGATCCACAACATCCGCAGTCGAGGTCAGCAGAACACCATCCGCACCATACACGGTGTTGACAGTGCACTACTTCCCCTTCCTGAGGCGGCGGATGGTGGTCCAGAATCGCTTCGAAGCCGTCCGGAAGTCGTTTTCCATGGCCTCGCCGAACTCCTCCCATGTCCGAGTTTTTGCCTCCGCGACCGCTGAAGCTGCACACCGCTTGGCCTGTCGGTACCTGTCCGCTGCCTCCGGAGTCCTATGAGCCAAAAGAACCCGATAGGACTCCTTCTTCAGCTTGACGGCATCCCTCACCGCCGGTGTCCACCAACGGGTTCTAGTTGGTGCACGACAGGCACCAACTACCTTGCGGCCACAGCTCCAATCAGCCGCCTCGACAATAGAGGCGCGGAACATGGTCCACTCGGACTCAATGTCCAGCACCTCCCTCGTGACATGTTCAAAGTTCTTCTGGAGGTGGGAATTGAAACTCTCTCTGACAGGAAACCCTGCCAGACATTCCCAGCAGACCCTCACAATGCGTTTGGGCCTGCCAGGTCTGTCTGGCATCCTCCCCCACCATCGCAGCCAACTCACCACCAGGTGGTGATCGGTAGAAAGCTCCGCCCCTCCCTTCACCCGAGTGTCCAAAACATGAGGCCACAATTCCGATGACACAACTACAAAGTCGATCATGGAACTGCGGCCTCTCCAGGTTTCACTGTCGTTGCCAACATGAGCGTTGAAGTCACCCAGTAGGACAAGGGAATCACCCGGGGGAGCACTTTCCAGTACTCCCTCGAATGTATCCAAAAAGGGTGGGTACTCTGAACTGCTGTTTGGTGCGTAAGCACAAACAACACTCAGGACCCGTCCCCCCACCCGAAGGCGGAGGGAGGCTACCCTCTCGTCCACCGGGTTGAACTCCAACGTGCAGGCTTTGAGCCGGGGGGCAACAAGAATTGCTACCCCAGCTCGTCACCTCTCACTGCGTGCAACGCCAGTGTGGAAGAGAGTCCAGCCCCTCTCGAGAGAACTGGTTCGAGAGCCCTTGCTGTGCGTCGAGGTGAGTTCGACTATATCCAGCCGGAACTTCTCCACCTCGCGCACTAGCTCAGGCTCCTTCCCCCCCAGCGAGGTGATGTTCCACGTCCCAAGAGCTAGCTTATGTAGCCGAAGATCGGACCGCCAAGTGCCCTGCCTTCGGCTTCCGCCCAGCTCACACTGCACCCGACCTCTATGGCTCCTCCCATGAGTGGTGAGCCCATTGGAGGAGGGACCCACGTTGCCTCTTCGGGCTGTGCCCGGCCGGGCCCCATGGGGACAGGCCCGGCCACCAGGCGCTCGCCATTGTGCCCCAACTCCGGGCCTGGCTCCAGAGGGGGGCCCCGGTGACCCGCGTCCGGGCAAGGGAAATCTGAATCCTTGTTGTTTCATTCCCACAGAAGTCTTCGAGCTGCTCTTTGTCTGATCCCTCACCAAGGACCTGTTTGTCTTGGGAGACCCTACCAGGGGGCATGAAAGCCCCCGGACAACATAGCTCCTAGGATCATTGGGACACGCAAACTCCTCTACCACGGTAAGGTGGCAGCTCAGAGAGGAGTGCAGCCATTGTTTTTCAGGTTAAATGGAGAGTAAAACTGTTGATACACTTCATCCTTGACTCCTGCATCATCATTAATACATCTCCGCCTTAGAGCGCCTTTGACATGAGGGATGTCAAACGACAACAGCGGGACCAACGCGGTGGCACTCGATGCTAACGACACGATGAATATTGCCACTATCTTCGCCGCGACGATCAAGCTGACCAACTTTTGGCAGAAAAATACAACAGCACATTAGTTGAGGTGCAGCTAAATATAGAAGACAGAACAGTAGCTGACAGACTGTAGAGTAGGCCTACGGACTGATTACTTGATTAATCCTTCTTAAAACAAAATGATACCATTTGGACCAAGAAAATTACAGGCAGCTGATCCAAATCCACAGGAGTAGCAACGAGAATTCATGATGGTAAATTAATATGGTGGACATTGAAGGTAAAGAAATCATCAAAATAACGTAAGAAGAATAATACAATATAGTTTGTGCGTTGGAGGTCAGTATACGGCAAAAATATGTGCAGTAATTGGAAAAAGAACTTAATATGGTCATGACATTTCGAAATGAAAAGCTTAAACCCTGAGCATATGAAAACCAAGGTACCATTTTACTTAGAAAAAATAAGTTACTTGCACATTATCACCGGTTCACCAGGGGCCTCATGTAACAAGCTTGCTTATGCACAAAAACCGGGCAAACAACCTTTTTCACGGCTAAGTTGAGATGCATTAAGACTGACGTTGACGTGGAAATATGTGTTGCCTCACGCAAACTCCACGGCTGATGTACGCACATTTCTACAGGCTGTGGATATTTTAGCAACACACAGAGGCGGTTGTTCGGGCTTTGCCAACATTTGATTTTAACAATGTCAATAAGATCGAGGCAAGGACACGAAATGCACTTTTTTGCCAATGCATTTAATGCTTCATATTCATATTCATATTTGTGAGGACTAGGGTTGTATGGTATACCGGTATTAGTATAGTACCGCAATACTAATGAATCATATTCGGTACTATACCGCTTCTAAAAAATACCGGTCCCCCACCCCTCGTGCCTCCGTCGTCATCACGTCCTGTCTTTGCTGGTTTACGAGCAGACGAGCATGTTCGGCAGCGCACTATCATGGAGTACTTACAAGCAGACACAGTGTTGTCATAACGTGGACTATTTTGCAGCTGGCTGCGTGGATGGTTTTCCCGGAATGCAATCGGACCAGACCAGTCATGGCTTGAAGGTATATACATGATTTAATAATAACTATAAAAAGGTACAAACAAAAGGGTACAAACAAAAAGCGCGCACAAGGCGGAGATAACACTTGGCTATGAACAAAACAATAAACTAGGACTTGAGCAAAAGCTATGGACATGAAAACGAAAACACTTACTGCAACGTGAAAATATAAACACTTACGTGGCATGGCATGAAGCATAAACAGGGCATGATAATGACAGAGGTAGCAGAAGTCAACAGAGTTAATGTCGCCAGGCCGACCAACAGAAAATGACATGCTTAAATAACACCGACATGATTAACAACAGGTGCGTGAGTGAAAACGTGAAGCAGGTGGAACTAATGGGTTGCTATGGTGACCAAAGAGGAACTAAAAAGCAGTGACGTGCCGTGAGGTTCATGGCTGGTGAGGCACTGACTTCATCACAGTCAGATTTACAAACATATGAACCCTAAAGAGTATCTTATTCACCATTTGATTGGCAGCAGTTAACGGGTTATGTTTAAAAGCTCATACCAGCATTCTTCCCTGCTTGGCACTCAGCATCAAGGGTTGGAATTGGGGGTTAAATCACCAAAAATTATTCCCGGGCGCGGCGCCGCTGCTGCCCACTGCTCCCCTCACATCCCAGGGGGTGAGCAAGGGGATGGGTCAAATGCAGATGACAAATTTCACCTCACCTATTGTGTGTGTGACAATCATTGGTACTTTAACTTTACACATACAAACTGTAGCACACAAAAAAGCACATTTAATTAAAAAAAACGTTATTATGGTCTTACCTTTACTTATAAGTGCAGGAACAGTGGTGATCGTGTTGGAGGAGTTGGGAATGAATGAAATATGAAATCTGTGCTGCAGTCTGCAGGTGTACCTAATGTTGTGTCCCTGCAGTCGTTCACGGCTCCTCCGGCGCGAGCATTGTTGTTTTTGCACTTTTTGGCTTCTTGTTAAGTGACTTTTTTTGGGTGGATTCGGTCTTGCACGTGGAGGGTTTGGGTGTGGGCTTTGGTTGGTGTGGCGCTCCCGTCGGGGGTGCACTCTGCGGCGGAGGTGCATTAACCGGCACCAGGAGGCGGGATTACTGCGAGCCTCAGCCAGTGCGTCTTCGCAGCAGTTTTATGATTGCTCAGCACAAGAAATACGTTACACACATACAGTTGTTGACAAAATACACTGTACATTATATACCTCAGCTAACTAAACTATAGAAATGTATAATATAATTCATTTAGCAATACGGTCTAACTGCACAGCAGGCCAGCAGTTAGCCGAGTCCACAATCCATGGTGAGGCACAACTGAGTGACGTGCCTCAACTGGCTGCTGATCACTGCACCGTCTCTTCTCAGTATTTGAACGGAAAATGTGAAAATTCAGCGATTTTGAATAAAAATAATCTAAAACTGGTGAAGTTAAATGGAAAATAACTTTATAGTATAATCACTGGATACATATAACAATTTAATTTTTTTTTTTTCTTTTTACATTTTTTTTGTTTCCGTGATGGCAGGTGAGGCCCCGCCTCACCTGCCATCATGCTAAAAAGAGTCCAAAAACCAAAACAGCACATGGCCAAACAAAACATGATCACAGACATGACAAGTGTGTAGACAGAAAAGGGAGAACGGATGCATTTTGGCCTAAAAATTAACGTTAAAGGTGAAGTTATAACACTGAAACTCAGGAAGAGGTGCTTTAAGACATGGCTAGCTAGCTAGCGGCTAAAGTCCATCCACAGTCGGCAGTGTTTTAGCTACTTCTAAATCACTAATCCTTGCCTCCATGGCGACAAATAAAGTACGTTTCTAACAAGTATCATCCCTGCAGGACGAGGAATAGCTAAACATGCTTCACTACACACAGTAGTTCACCGGCGTCAAAATGTAAACAAACGCCATGGGTGGTTCTACACCTGACATCCACTGTAATGATACCAAATACAGGAGTGTATATAGTCGATACTACTATGATTACGTCAATATTTTTTGGCATCACAACTAGGGATGTCCGATAATATCGGCCTGCCGATATTATCGGCCGATAAATGCGTTAAAATGCAATATCGGAAATTATCGGTATCGTTTTTTTCATTATTAAATCAACATAAAAAACACAAGATACACTTACAATTAGTGCACCAACCCAAAAAACATCCCTCCCCCATTTACACTCATTCACACAAAAGGGTTGTTTCTTTCTGTTATTAATATTCTGGCTCCTACATTATATATCAATATATATCAATACAGTCTGCAAAGGATACAGTCTGTAAGCACACATGATTGTGCGTGCTGCTGGTCCACTAATAGTACTAACCTTTAACAGTTAATTTTACTCATTTTCATTAATTACTAGTTTCTATGTAACTGTTTTTATATTGTTTTACTTTCTTTTTTATTCAAGAATGTTTTTTTAATTTATTTATCTTATTATTATTTATTTTTTTTAAAGTACCTTATCTTCACCATACCTGGTTGTCCAAATTAGGCATAATAATGTGTTAATTCCACGACTGCATATATCGGTTGATATCGGTATCGGTAATTAAAGAGTTGGACAATATCGGAATATCGGCAAAAAGCCATTATCGGACATCCCTAATCACAACATCTTCTTTTGTTTTTTTAAAATGTGTATTATGTTTATAAGCTCAATAAATATGTCCCTGGACACATGAGGACTTTGAATATGACCAATGTATGATCCTGTAACTACTCGGTATCGGCAAAAGTATACATACAGCAATGTTAATATTTGGTTACATGTCCCTTGGCAAGATTCACTGCAATAAGACACATTTGATAGCCATCCACAAGCTTCTGGCAAGTTTCTGGTTGAATTGTTGACCACTCCTCTTGACAAAATTGATGCAGTTCAGCTAAATTTGTTGGTTTTCTGACATGGACTTGTTTCTTCAGCATTGTCCATATGTTCTCAATGGGGTTTAAATCAGGACTTTGGGAAGGCCATTCTAAAACCTTAATTCTAGCCATATTTAGCCATTCCTTTACCACTTTTGACATGTGTTTGGGGTCATTGTCCTGTTGGAACCCCCAACTGCGCCCAAGACCCAACCTCTGGGCTGATGATTTTAGGTTGTCCTGAAGAATTTGGAGGTAATCCTCCTTTTTCATTGCCCCATTTACTCTTTGTAAAGCACCAGTTCCATTGGCAGCAAACCAGGCCCAGAGCATAATACTACCATCACCATGCTTGACGGTAGGTGTGGTGTTCCTGGGATTAAAGGCCTCACCTTTTCTCTTCCAAACAAATTACTGGGTTTGGGGCCAAACAGCTTAATTTTTGTTTTATCTGACCACATATATTTCCTCCAGAAGGTCTTATTTTGTCCATGTGATAAAGATGAAACAAAAATGTTGCTGTTTGGCCACAATATCTAATCGAATTAATCGATTTCATCGATTAATCTTTGCTGCCCTACCGTCATCTGTCCAGGAGAAAAACTAACGTCAAGTGTAACACATCGCGACAGATGAGTCAGCGGAAAGCTTGATTAATTTTGATAAGTTTAGTGCCCAAAATGAGGTACTGATATCCACTTAGTTTTTTGGTCTAGTTGTTTACATCAGCACTGGTGCCATTGTGGAATGAATGCATCCCTAATATTCTTGCGCCATGCGGACATTACATTTTCTTGTTGTATTTTTTAATAAATAATAAATGATAAATGGGTTGTACTTGTATAGCGCTTTTCTACCTTCAAGGTACTCAAAGCGCTTTGACACTACTTCCACATTTACCCATTCACACACACATTCACACACTGATGGAGGGAGCTGCCATGCAAGGCGCTAACCAGCACCCATCAGGAGCAAGGGTGAAGTGTCTTGCTCAGGACACAACGGACATGACGAGGTTGGTACTAGGTGGGGATTGAACCAGGGACCCTCGGGTCGCGCACGGCCACTCTTCCACTGCGCCACGCCGTATTAATAATTTTGCTTTGTGACCACGAAACGTCATACAATGTGGACGGCCTATATATGGTTCGCTAATATTCTCTGAGTTGTTCTTAACCTTTTTGATCTCGGGACCCAAATTTTCTATTACAGAGGGGCCCGGGGCCTCAATTATTAGCACTGAATTAATAATCTTACTCTTGAGTTTATTTGTATTCAATAATTATATCAAACCTACTTAGAGTATACAACATTGTCAGATGATATGGAAGCATCTGTTAATAAAAAATGTTTTTATTTATCTTAGGCTTAGGTCAGTCTGATTAGAAAAATAAGTACTAACCAAATATTCTGCATAAGAAGGGACTCATAAATAACTGACAACAAATTGTTCATATGTTGTGCTAACATAAATAAGATAAACTAATTTAGTGCATATAGAAATACAGCTTCACCACTTTAGTCATAATGTTTGCGCTTCAGAAACTTCTCTGACTTCACTTTAGTTCCAGACTTCTTCTGGTTGTTTAATATTGGCATTACTGCCACAAGCGGTGAAAAAATGTATTACGACTGCGTACCGCTGCAGCCTCTACGAACCACAGATGAAAAACAGCTACAAAACCCAAAACCAGTAAAGTTGGCACATTGTGTAAATCGTAAATAAAAACAGAATACAATGATTTGCAAATCCTTTTCAACCTATATTCAATTGAATAGACTGCAAAGACAAGATACTTAACAGTCGAACTGGAAAACGTTATTTTTTGCTAACATTAACTCATTTGGAATTTGATGCCTGCAACACGTTTCAAAAAAGCTGGCACAAGTGGCAAAACAGACTGAGAAAGTTGAGAAGTGCTCATCAAACACTTATTTGGAACATCCCACAGGTTAACAGGCTAATTGGGAACAGGTGGGTGCCATGATTGGATATAAAAGCAGCTTCCATGAAATGCTCAGTCATTCACAAACCAGGATGGGGCGAGGGTCACCACTTTGTGAACAAATGCGTGAGCAAACTGTCCAACAGTTTAGGAACAACATTTCTCAATGAGCTATTGCAAGGAATTTAGGGATTTCACCATCTACGGTCCATAAGATCATCAAAAGGTTCAGAGAATCTGGAGAAATCACTGCACGTTAGCGATGATATTACGGACCTTGGATCCCACAGGCGGTACTGCATCAAAAGGCGAAATCAGTGTGTAAAGGATATCACCACATGGGCTCAGGAACACTTCAGAAAACACACTGTCAGTAACTACAGTTTGTCGCTGCATCTGTAAGTGCAAGTTAAAACTCTACTATGCAAAGCCAAAGCCATTTATCAACAACACCCAGAAACGCTGCCGGCTTCGCTGTGCCCGAGCTCATCTAAGATGGACTGATGCACAGTGGAAAAGTGTTCTGTGGTCTGGCGAGTCCACATTTCAAATTGTTTTTGGAAACTGTGGACGTCGTGTCCCCTGGACCAAAGAGGAAAAGAACCATACGGATTTTTCTATAGGCAAAATTGAAAAGCCAGCATCTGTGATGGTACGGGGATGTATTAGTGCCCAAGGCATGGGTAACTTACACATCTGTGAAGGCGCCATTAATGCTGAAAGGTACATACAGGTTTTGGAGCAACATATGTTGCCATACAAGCAACATCTTTTTCATGGACGCCCCTGCTTATTTCAGCAAGACAATGCCAAGCCACGTGTTACAACAGCGTGGCTTCATAGTAAAAGATTGCGGGTACTCGACTGGCCTGCCTGTAGTCCAGACCTGTCTCCCATTGAAAATGTGTGGCGCATTATGAAGCCTCAAATACCACAATGGAGACTGTTGAACAACTTAAGCTGTACATCAAGCAAGAAATTGGTCTCCTCAGTTCCCAAACATTTAGTGAGTGTTGTTAAAAGGAAAGGCCATGTAACACAGTGGTAAAAATGCCCCTGTGCCAACTTTTTTGCAATGTGTTGCTGCCTAAATTCTAAGTTAATGATTATTTTGAAAAAAATAAAATAAAAAAACCGCGACCCCGAAGGGAATAAGCGGTAGAAAATGGATGGATAGATGATAAAATAAAAAAGTTTCTCAGATCGAACATTAAATATCTTCTCTTTGCAGTCTATTCGATTGAATATAAGTTGAAAAGGATTTGCAAATCATTGTATTCTGTTTTTATTTATAAATTACACAACATGCCAAATTTACTGGTTTTGGGTTTTGTATTTTGGGCAGCCCTCCAAGGGGTGCTAGAGCCCCAGCAATGGGCCCCCGGCCCTATGGTTAAGAAACACTGCTGTCATATGTCTTATTCTTGTAATGATGTATTTCAGTAAGTTTGAGTCTCGGGAAAGTAAATATTTTTCCATAACTGGATACTAATACTCAGAAGTGTACTCGTCCACTGATAATTATTTTTGATTTAAAAAGGACACTCTCCTTAATCATGTTTTGCGAGATTTAAAAAAAATGCAAAACAGTTTCATAACATCTTTAAATAATTAACTTTTTACATAATTGTAGGCATAGATACCTTATGTAATGTCTTATATTATTAAAAAGGACAAGTTCCAGTAGTGTATGTGCGAAGGTCTAAGTGTGGGCTTGTAATTGCTTAAGACCTTTGAGTTATTTATGGTTGTAGCACACAATATTTTTGTGGTGTCAGCTTTTGGGATCATCCTAAAAATGGTTTACCCAAAATTGAAAAAAAAACAACAACAATGTAGTACATGCATTTCACTGCATCTTAAATGCCTAACAGATCAAATATGTTTTTGTTTTAAAATCGACTATTTCCGATGCAACCAAATCATCACAATGTAGCCAGGGCGCAATCGTGTTTGAAATGCTGGTGCTTTTCACAAATCATGCCAGAAATACTCCCTTGTGTTGACCTGCTCAGTTCCGTTACCTGCGTCACTGAGGCCTAAGACAAGATGCTGATTGATTGCTTTCAGCAGGGGAGCAGTGATGAAAATATCTTCAATCCAGCGAAGGGAAAAAAAAACAGGGGAGGTTATAAACATAGAACACACAGCAGACACGGAGGCTGGTGCTCAAATACTCTCTGTTCATATTTTCAATAAGTGCTACCTCAGTTCACCTGGAAAAAAAACTTTTTAAAAGCCCTCTGTATGCAAGTCACATTGACCCATTCACAATAAAAAAAAGAAGTTTTTTTGCAGTTTACATGAAGTCACCAAAACGCTTACAAGGGATGGGCGATATGACATATGATGTATTGTAATATATATTGCGGTACCTGCGATAACGATCAGTATCACCATATATCATTTGGTATATTAATTATAAGAGAACACAATAGGTTACAAAGGCTACTAGTTTGGCTGCTGAGAAATGCATATTGCAACATGGTTCTATCTGCACTTCTGTTAAAATGCTAGAAACATTTTTTTATAAAAATGTATTCTTCTGTTGTGTGATACTTTATATGAATCTCGGCCCATACTACAAATGCGGGTATCGACCCAATATCAAGTAGTTACAGGGGCAGTATTGGTCATACCAATGCAGTGACGTGCAGTCACTAGAGGCAGGTGAGGCGGGGCCTCACCTGCCATCATGGAAAGAAAAAAAATTTAAAAATATATTTTTTTAATTAAATTGTTATATGTATCCAGTGATTATACTATAAAGTTATTTTCCATTTAACTTCACCAGTTTTAGATTATTTTTATTTAAAATCGCTAAATTTTCACATTTGCCGTTCAAATACTGAGAAGAGACGGTGCGGTGATCAGCAGCCAGTTGAGGTGATCAGCAGCCAGTTGAGGCACGTCACTCAGTTGTGCCTCAACATGGATTGCTGACTCGGCTAACTGCTGGCCTGCTGTGCAGTGAGACTGTATTGCTATATGAACTATATTATACATTTCCATAGTTTAGTTAGCTGAGGTATATAATGTACAGCGTATGTTGTCAACAACTGTATGTGTGTAAAGTATTTCTTGTGCTGAGCGATCATAAAACGGCTGCAAAAGACTCACTGGCTGAGGCTCGCAGTAATCCCGCTTCCTGCACCCCAGCTGTAGATGCAACCCCTGACGGGAGTGTTTTATCAACTAAAGCCCACACTTAAACTTTCCACGTGCAAGATTGAATCTATTTAAAAAAGTTATTTCATAAGAAGCCAAAAAGTTCAAAAACAATAATGTTCATGTTGGAGGAGTTGTGAATGACTGCAGGACCACAACATTAGGTACACCTGCAGACTGCAGGTGTACCTAATTCACAACTCCTCCAACACGAACATTATTGTTTTTGCACTTTTTGGCTCCTTATTAAATAACTTTTGTAACCTATTTTAATGGGCTTTCCTCTTTGTGATGTTAAGTTCCTGTTATGCGCTGTTATACAGTATATGCCTTGAGCAGTGGGCAGCAGCGGCGCCGCGCCCGGGAATAATTTTTGGTGATTTAACCCCCAATTCCAACCCTTGATGCTGAGTGCCAAGCAGGGAAGAATGCTGGTATGCGCTTTTAAACATAACCCGTTAACTGCTGCCAATCAAATGGTGAATAAGATACTCTTTAGGGTTCATATGTTTGTAAATCTGACTATAATGAAGTCAGTGCCTCACCAGCCATCAACCTCACCGCACGTCACTGAACCAATGCTTATATAGACACTTACAATTTTCAAGATCATTGAATGATTACATTTTTGATCACATGGATATGCGGCGTAGCAATATCTATTAAACACTTGAATTATTTCCTACAATTGGCTCGAAATTAAACCCTTAATTTTTCCCCCTTCAAGTCCTCCTGTGTCCAGGGACTTATTTGCTGACTTTGTAAACAATAACAAAAACAACAATATATTGTTTTGATAGTAAAATGATCGATCTATCAACCACTTTAGTCTCGACTACATACTGATACTAGACTTGGTATCATTAGTGTCGATAGCTGTATCGATCCGCCCAACTTTGTTTACATTCAAAAAGCTCTTGCTTAGCTGTTAGCATATCCTCCTATGGTGTGTAGTGTAGAATGATTTCTATGTCTGTTATGGCTCTAGGAAAACATGTTTTTATTTTATTTGCCGCCATGCAGGCAAGAATACTAATTTAGAGGTGGATTTGCACTGTAGAGGGATGTTAGCCGCGAGCGAGGTCACGAGATTGAATTGAGAACGCGTTCATTTACTTGTCGCTGTTAAATTTGCGTAACACAGCTAGAATGTGTCATCAACATGCATTATCACGATGTAACGATAGTATTAAAAGGGCCCTATAATGCAAAACCAACTTTTTTTACCTATTGGTACCTGCTGTTGAGTATTTATTTGGGATTTGCATAAGTCCACTGTGTACACATTGCGGAGATATTTATAAAATAATCTTGCTTTACTTCCGTCAAACAAGCCGTTTGGAATTTGAAAAACCTGTGATGCTTTTTGTGATGACGTCACCTGATTATCCACATATGGTCTATATAGTCCCAAAGCTGTAGTCAATAAGCTCCTTCTTTTTCGCTGTCCTCTTGTTGTGGGGCAGACTGGTTTGTACACGCAAATGCATCTTCCGCTGTTGCCATTTTTAATACAAAGTAGCATATAGTTTCAACTTAATATGTCAGTAGATTCGCTATGTAAGCGCTGAAATCTACAACGATGGCGGGGAAAAGACACTATCAAAGTGGAGCTATGTAAATAAGGACGCCCACAAAACAGCGCATCCTGAGGGGACGGTCAGAAAGTTCCGTTCAGTTCACTTCAGTTTCAGTTTATTTCGAACATGTATACAATACACAGTAGTGCATAAACATACAAATATTAAATACATAAATAATATTTGTCTCAATAAAAAAAGGGGGAAAAAAGGGTTCAAGATGTTCATCCAAATTCTTGTTCTGTGTACTTTGTGAACACTTGTAGTTTGAACAGTCTCTTAAAATGAATCATATTGGTGCTTTGTTTGATTTCTTTACTTTAATCCATTCCATAATTTAATTCCACATACTGATATACTAAAGGTTTTAAGTGTTGTACGAGCATACAAATGTTTTAAATTACATTTTCCTCTAAGGTTATATTTCTCCTCTTTTATTGAGAATAATTGTTGTATATTTTCTTGGGTAGCAGGTTATAGTTTGCTTTGTACATCATTGTAGCTGTTTGCAAATGCACCAAATCATTGAATTTCAATAATTGTGATTCAGTAAATAAAGGGTTTATATGTTCTCTATATTCAACATTATGTATTATTCTAATTGATCTTTTTGGAACACCGTTAGTGAATGAAGCACACATTTGTAGTTGTTTCCCCATATTTCTACACAATAACTCAGATATGGTAAGACTAGTGAGCAGTAGGGAATATGAAGTAATTTTTGGTCTACAACATGTTTTGCTTTATTCATTATTGACGTAATTCTTGCTACTTTATGTTGTATATTTTTTTTTACATGAGATTTCCAATTCATTTTATCATCTATTATTACACCCAAAAATGTGGTTTATTTTACCCTTTCAATTTCTACTCCGTCTATTTGTATTTGTGTTTGGCTTTCTCTTCTACTGTTACCAAATAGCATTATTTTAGTTACACTGAGATTCAAAGATCTGTTTTTGTCAAACCATCTTTTTATTTTGTTAATTTCTTCTGTTATTTGTATTATCTTCTGTGTGTTCTCTCCTGAACAAAACACTGTTGTATCATCTGCAAATAATACTAACTTTAAGTCTTTTGTAACTTTTCAAATGTCATTCATGAAGAGATTGAATAATTTTGGTCCGGGTATTGATCCCTGAGGTACGTCACAAGATATTTTTAGCTCTGTGGAAGTGTGTTCGCCTATCTTTACGTATTGCTTCCTGTTGGTTAAGTAAAGCAGCTTGAAAACAATCTGTAAAACATAATCTATGCAAAATTTTGACCAAAGAAACACCTTTACATGTTATCTAAACAATAAATATAATCCAAACTCTAACAACCACAGAACATTTTCCATATACCGTCTCAGTTATTTTTTTAAACTATGTTCATTATTGCCGCCAGCTAGGAAAAATCCATAAATTAGTCCCACTGTCTTATTAGCGGCAGGGTTCAAAGTGTAGGAAAAATGTAGCGGCTTACAGTCTCGAATTTACAGTAGTCGTTGTTTATAATATTTAGGTTGACAACATGAAAACTGAAATTAATACTCACTGATTGTGTAAAACAATGGTCGCTAAGGCGTCGATTACAATCGACTAGTCGTTTTTTGGGACAATACCAGTAGATCCCACAAATATTAGGGAAAAAATGCATTATCACAGCAGTACCCTCCTCTCGCGAGGAGTGACCAAAAGACGTGCCAACAGACATGCATTGTAACCCCAAACCCTGTATGCCTCGCTGTCTTCCAGGCACACCCGGCTGGCTGCATCCCAAGCTCAGTCTCTAAAACCCGGAAAATGCTGCTGTGCAGAGGCGTCATCACACGCCACACCGTCTCGCCCCACTTCTGTTGCGTGATGCCCACAACCAAAAAAAATCATCATCAACGCTGATCGTTACTGATGGAGCAGGGACCCCCACTCACATCTTGTGTGGAATTGTGACTGTGTTTTGAATTAAACCTAAAAGTACTGTTTCGGCCTTTCCAAGCTTTCCCAGGTTCTAAACCAAAGGCCGTGGGCTGAGCCAGGACAGGTGGTGTGCACTTTCTAACGCACTTCCGACTCCAACTTAAGTTTCTCAAAAAATAGCTTTATTTGCAAAAAGGTCAAACAGTCCATCCAAGGTGAACAAAACTAGTTTAACTACATACAAAACTATAAACAAAAAACTAAGCACAAGTGTTGCATTAGAAGTGGTCAAAAACTGTTTTCACCGCCAGTCTCTCAACCCGACATTTGTCCAATCAATTTCACCTGTGCGCCCCTATATGCTCTCGTCACAGGTGCTCTAAATGACACAGAATGTAAATGACACAGAATGTAAATGACACAGAATGTAAATGAAGCTTTCTAATTCAATAAATTAACTTGCAACATATTTTCATGGCAATTCACAAAACAAATAATTTAACTTAATAATATATGCAGTACTAGAGAAATAAAAACAACACAAAAATTTCCACCACAATGAGAAAAACCAAAGTACAGTGCACAGCATGCCCACGTAGGGCTGGGCGATATATCGATATACTCGATATATCGCGGGTTTGTCTCTGTGCGATATAGAAAATGACTATATCGTGATATTCGCGTATATGTTCTCATGCAGTTGCTTTTAGCTGCGGACATTACACTACAGGCTCTTCACACTCTTTCTTGTCTCTCCTTCTCACAGAGACTTAAACAAGCACACCTTCTTACATACGTCACATACGTAAACGCCCTCGCGGAGCAGAGAGGTAGCAGCATGGGTAACGTTAGCTGTGGTGCGAGTGGTAATACGAGAGAAATAAGGTGCAAATCTGGTAACAAATGAAGGAGGAGTTAATTCCCAAGAAAAACAGCACGGGGTTCATCGTCTGGCGGTGGTTTGGCTTCAAGTGGGAATATGTCGAACAGAAAACCGTAATATGTCAAGTGTGGGGCAAAAGCGTTGCTACAAAAAGTAGCATTACTGCTAATATGTAGCATCATTAGAAAAGTCACCTGCTAGAGAATGAGGAGTGCTTGAAACTCCGCATGTCAACATCTCCGGCCGGCATACTTGCCAACCCTCCCGGATTTTCCGGGAGACTCCCGAAATTCAGCACCTCTCCCGAAAACCTCCCAGGACAAATTTTCTACCGAAAATCTCCCGGAATTCAGGCGGACCTGAGTGACGTGTCGACAGCCTGTTTTCACGTCCGCTTTCCCACAATATAAACGTTATAACTGTAGAATGATCGAGGGCGAGTTCTTGGTTTCTTATGTGGGTTTATTGTTAGGCAGTTTCATTAACGTCCTCCCAGCGCGGTAACAACACACAACAACAGCAGTCACGTTTTCGTCTACCGTAAAGCAGTTCGTCTGCCGTAAACAGCAATGTTGTGACACTCTTAAACAGGACAATACTGCCATCTACTGTGCATGCATATATGACAATAACATCTACAGCTTTTAGAGAGTGCAGTGCACAACTGCGCACACAACAAGGCGACGAAGCAGAATGCATCATCAGAGAGGGTGTTCAGCATGGTTAGAAAACTAGTGACAGAGAATAGAACAAGGATGGACAATTCAACCCTTAACTCAACAATGAGTAGTTGAGTGTTATGTGTGTGTATATGTGTAAGTAAATGAACACAAATTCAAGTATTTCTCCTATATATATATATATATATATATATATATATATGTATATATATATATATAGCTAGAATTCACTGAAAGTCAAGTATTTCTTATATATATATATATATATATATATATATATATATATATATATATATATATATATATATATATATATATATATATATATATATATATATGAAATACTTGACTTGGTGAATTCTAGCTGTAAATATACTCCTCCCCTCTTAACCACGCCCCCCCGCTCCCCCCACCTCCCGGAATCGGAGGTCTCAAGGTTGCCAAGTATGCCGGCCGGTGCCACACCAACAAAATGCCAAGGCAACCATTTCTACATCAACACCGTATGAAGAAAATAGTCCACAACAGAAGGAGATAACGCCCGCAGTAACCTACCACATAGCGAAGGACATACACCATTTGATTTCCTATTATGCAGCTCATTTTTATTTGACAGTTATTGAAATATCTTGTGTGACATCATGCACAAAAGTGCACTTTATTTGTTTTAAACTATTGTAGTGGTGTTCTGTACAAAAAGAGCACTTTAAGTCAGTGTTGTTTTCATATGTCATCTTAGTGACATCATGCACAAAAGTGCACTCATAGCTTGTTTTAAAATGTCTCTGACAATCTTGCACTTCCTGTTTTGAAATGACATGAATGTTTGTGTCACTGCTTAATAACTGTTTAATAAATACAGTTTTGGTAAATTGACTTAGTTGTGATTTCCCTCTCTGCATGAAAGTTTAAAATGAGCATATATTAATGCAGTATGAACAAGAATGTTTTAATGTAGACACATAGAATTATCATACTGGTGTGATTATATGCATCAAGTGTTAATTCAAGGCTAAGGCAAAATATCGAGATACATATCGTGTATCGTGACATGGCCTAAAAATATTGAGATATTAAAAAAAGGTCATATCGCCCAGCCCATCAAACACCACCAGAATGACCAACACCAAAGTGCAGTAGCGCAGTAGGCCCAAGCATTCATTAAGCAACAAATAATTAATTTAACTTAATAATATATGCAGGACTGCAGAAATATAAATAACACAAAAATGGCTACCTTGTTATGATGCAATACTAAGATATTAAAATAACAGTATAGGGCCGCTAGTAGCTAGCCGGCAACTAGTGCATTAATTGTTAGCTGGCAGCTTGCGCCTCTAGTCACTAGCTGGCAATTAGAGCACTAATCGCTAGCTATCTTAAATTGGAACATAATATAATAATATACCGTATTTTTCGGATTATAAGTCGCTCCGGAGTATAAATCGCACCGGCCGAAAATGCATAATAAAGAAAGAAAAAAAACATATATAAGTCGCACTAGAGTATAAGTCGCATTTTTTGGGGAAATTTATTTGATATAATCCAACACCAAGAATAGACATTTGAAAGGCAATTTAAAATAAATAAAGAATAGTGAACAACAGGCTGAATAAGTGTACGTTATTTGACTAACTGAGAATGTGCTTGGTATATTAACATAACATATTATGGTAAGAGTCATTCAAATAACTATAACATATAGAACATGCTATACGTTTCCAAACAATCTGTCACTCCTAATCGCTAAATTCCATGAAATCTTCTTCCTCTGTGTCGCTTCTAAATAATATTATTTGATATTTTACGGTAATGTGTTAATAATTTCACACATAAGTCGCTCCAGAGTATAAATCGCACCCCCAAACTATGAAAAAAACTGCGATTTATAATCCGAAAAATATGGTAATTACTTATTCATGTTTTTTATTTAAAATCCTATGGTAAAGTAAGTAGGGAGGCCATGCTCCGACGAAAAAGCCACAAAAGCAGGGGCGCCCAAAGAGCAGCCGAGGGGCCATTCGCAGCCTGTGGCATACTGCAAAAATAGTATTGAACACAAAAAATAAATAATACTGGGAACAATTGAGCAAAAAGCACTAAAGACCATTTTCAATCACAGGAATGTTCCCATTTACCCAGATAAATGAAATACCCCCTTATATTTGTACAAAAAGCTACCCAGGGAAATTAAGTTCCACTATAGGAACTAATTTGGTTCCTTGTACCTATAAAATACTTTGGAAAGTTCCCGAGGAACTTTTGAGGGGCGGGCTGTGCTGTCAAACGCTGACTGGTTGCCCACAGTTCTGGCGTCTCTACAACCTTGTAATCAAGATCTCAGCCTCCATTAGAGTATGCGAGGACAACTTGTTTATTTTCTATTTCTTGTGTCTTTCCACAACAAGTTACTTGACAATGGAAAGAAGGAAAAATGTTTAGCACATTCGAGTTGCAGGAACTTTTGTGTGGCATCTGTGTGCTGAAAAACGCTGATTAGCAGAACTGTCTTGTAGTGTTACACCTCAGCAGTAGTGTTTAAACTAGTTCGAAGTTCAATGTTTATTAATTTTAACAAATTTCATTTTTATACGTGAAGCTATGGGAAGTGGACGGACTATTTTAAACATATTGAATTGAATTGAATTGAAGTATTTATTTAAAACCTGCACAGTACAACAATTTTTTTTTTTTTTTTTTAACATTTTGGCAGAGACATTTATGCAAGGCTTGAAAAGGGGTGGGATGAAGCAGATGCTTATAATATCCCAACCCCTCTCACTCACTCCACATTTAACATAAACCATATAATACAAGAACAATACCATACAAACAAAAACAAGAAAAACTCCTGCACACGAACTAGCTCTGTGCTGAGGGCATCACTCTCTTTCCTCCTCGTACTTCTTCAGTACTTCTTTTTTAAACAGTGTTTTGAATTGAATCATGTTGAAACACGTTTTTAATTCGTCCCCTAAGCCAGTGTTTTTCAACCACTGTGCCGTGGCACACCAGTGTGCCGTGAGATACAGTCTGGTGTGCCGTGGGAGATTATCTAATTTCACCTATTTGGGTTAAAAATATTTTTTGCAAACCAGTAATTATATTCTGCAAATTATGTGTTGTTGTTGAGTGTCGGTGCTGCCTAGAGCTCGGCAGAGTAACCGTGTAATACTCTTCCATATCAGTAGGTGGCAGCAGGTAGCTAATTGCTTTGTAGATGTCTGAAACAGTGGGAGGCAGCGTGAAGGTAAAAAGGTGTCTATAGCTTAAACCAAAAATAAACAAAAGGTGAGTGCCCATAAGAAAAGGCATTGAAGCTTAGGGAAGGCCATGCAGAACGAAACTAAAACTGAACTGGCTACAAAGTAAACAAAAACAGAATGCTGGACGACAGCAAAGACTTACAGCGTGTGGAGCAAAGACAGCGTCCACAAAGTACATCCGAACATGACATGACAATCAACAATGTCCCCACAAAGAAGGATAAAAACAACTGAAATATTCTTGAATGCTAAAACAAAGTAGATACAGGAAAACACCAGAAAAAGAGAAAAAGCCACCAAAATAGGAGCGCAAGACAAGAACTAAAACACTACACACAGGAAAACAGCAAAAAAGTCAAAATAAGTCAGGGCGTGATGTGACAGGTGGTGACAGTACACCTATTTTGAGACAAGAGCTATATTAATGCATGCTTGGTTATGGTTTAAAGTCATATCCAACAATTGCGACAACGACTTTTTACTGTCAACTGAGTTTCGTTTTTTTAATGATTTCTGCTGGTGGTGTGCCTCTGGATTTTTTCAACGCAGAAAATGTGCCTTGGCTCAAAAAAGGTTGAAAAACACTGATCTAAGCTGTTCCACAGAGTGACTCCACGCACTGAAATGCACATTGATTTTAAAGTTGTTCTAAATTTAGGCAAATATAATTTGTTGTTTGCTCTAAGACTGTAACTATGGTGAGCATCTCTATCCTGGAATAGGTTCTGTATATTGGATGGTAGAGATATTCACAGATGATTATAAAGTATTTCAACAGATTTCCAAGCGGTGACTCTCGCTGTTTACTGGGACTCAACGACCTTGTTTTTTGATGATAAATGTGAAATAGGGTAGGCAGTAAACGAGTGGAACAAAGGTTAATAACATCTAATATTCCCTATTTACTTTGTTGCATGCTGTAAAAGTAGTCAGCAAAACGCCATTTGTGTTTTTATTAGCCTCAACCCGAGTGAACCGAATGCTAATGTCAAAAAGGCTAACGTTAAAAATGTGTTCACGTTGTCGTCGTGAGATAAACACTGACCTATATGTATTTATGTATTGTTATTTAAAGCATGAATGGACCATAACACATACATTTATAAGTTACTAAAAGGACGACATTCTGACTGTTGGACATAGTGGACAAAAGCCTGACTTCTGATTAAAATTCAGTAGAGTTTGTTTTAAAATCATATAGTTTTGTATCTCATTGCTTTGTATTTTATTTACTCACACTTTAATACAATAATTCTGGCATAATATTGTCTGTTTATTTACATGGGGTGAATACGGAAGTATGCTGTACCACTGCATCTGTTAGACCTTGGCAAGAATGAGGACTCCGTTGCAGACGGGAAACGATTGACGGAGGCTTTTATTCAACAGTTTCTGAGAACTCTCTTTAGAAAGAGTGAATAAACAAATGGCTATAAACTCTAGACTTGACACACTAGCGTAAAAAGGAAACTTAAGGCCTACTGAAACCCACTACTACCGACCACGCAGACTGATAGTTTATATATCAATGATGAAATCTTAACATTGCAACACATGCCAATACGGCCGGGTTAGCTTACTAAAGTGCAATTTTAAATTTTGCGCGAAATATCCTGCCGAAAACGTCTCGGTATGATGACGCCTGCGCGTGACGTCACGGATTGTAGAGGACATTGTGGGACAGCATGGTGGCCAGCTATTAAGTCGTCTGTTTTCATCGCAAAATTCCACAGTATTCTGGACATCTGTGTTGGTGAATCTTTTGCAATTTGTTCAATGAACAATGGAGACAGCAAAGAACAAAGCTGTAGGTGGGAAGCGGTGTATTGCGGCAGGTGTTGTGCCGGATAACGCACCCCCGCCGTAGAATGCACCCCCTGACTGTTGTGCCGGATAACACAGCCGGTGTTTCATTGTTTACATTCCCGAAAGATGACAGTCAAGCTTTACCATTGGCCTGTGGAGAACTGGGACAACAGAGACTCTTACCAGGAGGACTTTGAGTTGGATACGCAGACACGGTACCGTGAGTACGCATGCAGCTGCGGCTTCCAAACATTTGATCGCTTGCCCGTACGTGCGTGCCGCTATGTGCATGTCACGTACCTAACTTTGGGGACTTTGGGGAAATATATGTGCTGTATGAACTTTGGGGAGGTGAACGGTACTTTGGGCTGTGGGATTGAGTGTGTTGTGCAGGTGTTTGAGTTGTATTGGCGGGTTATATGGACGGGTGGGGGAAGGTGTTTGTTATGCGGGATTAATTTGTGGCATATTAAATATAAGCCTGGTTGTGTTGTGGCTAATAGAGTATATATATGTCTTGTGTTTATTTACTGTTTTAGTCATTCCCAGCTGAATATCAGGTCCCACCCGCCTCTCACAGCATATTCCCTATCTGAATCGCTCCCACTGCCCTCTAGTCCTTCACTCTCACTTTCCTCATCCACAAATCTTTCATCCTCGCTCAAATTAATGGGGAAATCGTCGCTTTCTCGGTCTGAATCGCTCTCGTTGCTGGTGGCCATGATTGTAAACAATGTGCGGATGTGAGGAGCTCCACAACCTGTGACGTCACGCTACTCGTCTGCTACTTCCGGTACAGGCAAGGCTTTTTTATCAGTGACCAAAAGTTGCGAACTTTATCGTCGATGTTCTCTACTACATCCTTTCAGCAAAAATATGTCAATATCGCAAAATGATCAAGTATGACACATAGAATGGGCCTGCTATCCCCGTTTAAATAAGAAAATCGCATTTCAGTAGGCCTTTAGCACAGGGCAAAAAAACAATACACGGAAACTCACTCCCGAGGGAGAGGAAAAAAGGTGATGGCAAAATCTACACGGATCTAATAATTTAAAAAAAACACTATAACAATTTAGACACTATAAAGGGCTAAGAAAACGACAAATTCAAGCGCTCCAAGAGGAGGGAAAAAAGACGGCTATGAAACTATTCTCAAAAAATTTTAGCAAATCAAAATCACCCTTCTTCAGAGGGTACAAAGAAATCAAAGAATAAAGCAAGGCAATACTTAGCGACTTGGACAAGACTGTGGAAGACGGCTGTATGTACACGATAAGACGATGTACTCTGGCAACAAGACAGGGGAAGACGAGGCCTATATACACATGAGGGAGGGTGACACAGGTGGGCACAATCAGGCAATCAGGAAAGACCTCAGACAGGAGGAAGGGCAAGTGGCCTCACCTCAGTGTGACAGTATCTACTGTGTACGTCATCAGCCTGATGTGTATAAACTACCCTAAGCTGTGAAATGCAGTGGAAACGCAAACCACACTGGTCCATAGGAACCTTTAGCTCCAGGTACTAAAGGTTCCAGGAAGTTCCTGAACTTTTAATGCAAAAACGGCGAAATGAGAAAAAACTGAAATGTTGGCACTAATCAGTCGACACGACAGATTTTGTGTTCAAATAGGTTGGTTACCACAAGTGTAAAATGTAACACATTCCAGACAATTACATAGTCACATCCAATATATTTATAAATATGGACATAATGAAGAGACCAATAAAGAAAAGCTTGAGCCATTGGCAAAGATTAGATGATTAGTAATAGCATGACTACTCCTGCTTTTTTCCCCCACATCTTCCTGTGGACCATCCAGATTTTCTCCCACTAGTGTGTTGGAGAGAAATGGCCGGTCCTCCATGGATAAGAGCACAATTCAGCTGACGAAAGTGTACATTGATAGTGGTGGGAGGTAATTGGAACAAAATGGGTCTTCACTTTTGCATGTTTTTTATACTTAAAGGGGAACTGCAATTTTTGGAAGGGATTTTGCCTATCATTCACAATATTTATGACAGACAAGACCACACGTGTCTTTTTTTTTAGGATTCTAAAGATAAAAAAAATGCTTACAAGATGCGGCTAATGGCTGTCTCCTGCCTTCAAAGCCCTCGAAAAAAAAATAAAAACCCTCCATCAATTTTATTTTTATTTATATACAGTACAAGGAGGGGTTAGTGCGTCTGCCTCACAATACGAAGGTCCTGAGTCGTCCTGGGTTCAATCCCGGGCTTGGGATCTTTCTGTGTGAAGTTTGCATGTTCTCCCCGTGACTGCGTGGGTTCCCTCCGGGTACTCCGGCTTCCTCCCACCTCCAAAGACATGCACCTGGGGATAGGTTGATTGGCAACACTAAATTGGCCCTAGTGTGTGAATGTGAGTGTGAATGTTGTCTGTCTATCTGTGTTGGCCCTGCGATGAGGTGGCGATTTGTCCAGGGTGTACACCGCCTTCCGCCCGATTGTAGCTGAGATAGGCTCCAGCGCCCCCGCGACCCCGAAGGGAATAAGTGGTAGAAAATGGATGGATGGATGGAGTACAAGGTGTATCCAAAAGTTTGGACACACCTTCTCATTCAATGTGTTTTCTTTATTTTCATGACTATTTACTATTGTAGATTGTCACTGAAGGCATCAACAATATGACTGAACACATGTGGAGTTATGTACTTTACAAAAAAAGGTGAAATAACTGAAAACATTTTTTATATTTTAGTTTCTTCAAAATAGCCACCCTTTGCGATGATGACTTTTTTTCACACTTTTGGCATTCTGTCGATGAGCTTCAAGAGGTAGTCACCTGAAATGGTTGTCACTTCACAGGTGTGCTTGAATCTCATCGAGAGAATGCCAAGAGTGTGCAAAGCAGTAATCAGAGCAAAGGGTGGCTATTTTGAAGAAAATAGAATATAAATATGTTTTTCAGTTATTTCACCTTTTTTGTTAAGTACATAAATCCACATGTGTTCATTCATAGTTTTGATGCCTTCAGTGACAATCTACAATGTAAATAGTCATGAAAATAAAAAAAAGCATTGAATGAGAAGGTGTGTCCAAAGTTTTGGCCCGTACTGCATATATATATATATATATATATATATATATATATATATATATATATATATATATACATATATACATACATACATTGATGACTGCTGCGCCAGGTCCACTACTAACCACATTGGGAAGTATGCGGACGACACGACAGTAGTGGGCCTCATCCGTGACAACAATGACATGGACTACAGGGAAGAGGTGAAACATCTGGTTGACTGGTGCAGAACCAACAACCTGGACCTGAATGTCGACAAGACCAAGGAGATCTTCGTTGACTTCAGGAAGCACCAGTCCAGCCATGCTCCACTCTTCATCAACGGCACAGCGGTGGAGATGGTAAGCAGCACCAAGTTCCTGGGGGTGCAGATAACTGACAATATAACCCGGTCTTGTAAAAAGAGCTCAGCAGCACATGCACTTTTTGCGTCGGATGAAAAGAGCACAGCTCCCTCCCCCCATTCTCACCACATTCTACAGAGGCACTATAGAGAGCCTGCTGACCAACAGCATCTCTGTCTGGACTGGAGCCTGCAATGCCTCAGACTGGAAGTCTCTCCAGAGAGTGGTGAGGACGGCGGAAAAGATCATCAGGACTCCTCTTCCTACTATCCAGGAGATCGCAAAAAGGGCTCAGAAAATCTACAAGGACTCCTCCCACCCCCACCAAAGACTGTTTTCACTGCTGGACTCTAGAAAGAGGTTCCGCAACCTCCGAAGCAGAACCTCCAGGTTCTGTAACAGCTTCTTCCCTCAGGCCGTAATACTCTTGAACGCATCATAATTATCCCCTCAACACCACGCAAAATGGATTAACTCGCTGGAATAAAAAAGACAATATAACATACATCCATAAACATGGATGCATATGAAAAACTGCAATATATTTATCTGTACAGTAATCTATTTATTTATTTATATATGTACCTTATTGCTTTTTTATCCTGCACTACCATGAGCTAATGAAACAAAATTTCGTTCTTATCTGTACTGTAAAGTTCAAAGTTGAATGACAATAAAAAGGAAGTCTAAGTCTAAGTCTATACAGAGACAGATACAGTAGATATATACATGTAGATACAGTAGATAGATGTAGTTACAGACCTGTTCCTAACAATATGTACCTTTGTTCAATTGGTCATTTTAGGCATTACCGAAACTTATTTCCTGGACACATTAATTTCAGTGACCATAGCAACGCACTACCTACTTCTGCCAACAAATGTGTGTGTTCTAATCATGGCACACTTGATAATAGATGACAAAGATGGCTATATTTGGACAAAAATTAAAATTCACAACCTTATATTTTTGAACCTGAATATAAAATGGATGAAGTGCTGGTTATAGAAGCTCAGCGAACACGAAGGGAGGGTGAAACGTTGGAGGAAGCCGAGTAAGTCAGAACCGGCGTGACATGTCGGCGCACATGTCGAGCTTGGAGCCAAGCTATGCCAAAATAAATGGAGTGCATACCGAAAATCAACTGAAAAAACAACATCCCTGGCCAGCTGGACCAAATGGAAAAATGTTAATCGAGTAAGTCACTATAATATTGATCATGATACATGCAGCATGTCATGCTTGTTAAAACAACTACATACACTGTCAAGCTAGCTGTGTAGCATTGCTAGCCACCGAGAACGAGCTGATTATTAGAAATTAAAATGCTAAAAGAAATGACTTGTGTATTCTTGTAAGGGATGTAACGATATCAAAATCTCAGGGTATGATATTATCACAGTATTAGGGCCACAGTACAATATTATTGTGGTACATGTCAAAAAAAAAAAAGGGGGAACTGCACTTTTTTTGGAATATTGCCTATCGTTCACAATCATTATGAAAGATATGAAGACAAATGGATTTTTTTTTAATGCATTCTAAATATTAAATAATGGGAGCTGTCCAATTCTGCCTATAGAGCCCTTAAAAAACGTCAACATACTTCTACTAGGGTTTCATATACATGATGTAAGTATATATGCAATGTATTAATGAACACAATTGTAATAACATTTTAAATGTATGTATTTTGATCATTCTAAGCATATGCGGCGCATTAATTTAAAAAAATGCATCGCGTTTGCTTTTTTTTCCTTCATCACTGATTTCTGTCCACTGCAGACTTCATGAGAGCAAGCAAACATAATAAAACATCACTTACTGTGCAATGTTCATATATTCCCATTTAGATGAAAAATGCCTCATAATCCTTGCGAAGAAACGGGGTGTGGGGAGACAAATGCTTTTCATGTTGTTCTCGACAGTTCCAGGTCCTATATGGCGGTCAAAGCGTCCCAAATTATCGGATTATATCAACAGCCACCTTCTGTCCAGGTGAGATGCATGGTTTATGATCTAGAACAGGGGTGTCAAACGTACGACCCGAGGGCCGGATCAGGCCCGCGAACAGGTTTTATCTGGCCCGCAGGATGAGTTTGCTAAGTATAAAATGTACCTGAAATTTTTTAATGAAAGAAAGAGCTGTTCTAAATGTGTCCACTAGATGTCACAATAGCAATTCTTTCGATCTTTGTAGATGATGCTACATATGTAAAAAAAAACAAAAAAAAACATTATGCAAATTATGCACCAGTCGAGTAAAATTATCAAACTACATATATAACATAATGTCATTTGATTTTGATATAATTATTTTATCTTGATAGATTGAAAATTAACACAAATGAGTTGACTGATTAACATTATCACATAATTTATTCAGAAAATATAAATAACGACAAATAAAGATATAATACTATTAACCGCAACATGTAAGTGTAAAAATACCACAACATTATGATTTGTAAAATTTTAGGATGTGGTTGTTCTATTTTTAAACAAACAAAATAATCTGAAGTTGTCTTTGTTTTTAAGTTATCGTGCCGGGATTTTACCAGTGCAGCCCACTTGGGAGTAGATTTTTCTCCATGTGGCCCCCGATCTTAAATGAGTTTGACACCCTCGATCTAGAATAAACGTACAGGGAGCAGCAAAACGAGGAAGCAGCTAATCAGTAGATGATGTAAACACAAGCACACACGGAAGTGATAACGGCACCGCACTAAATAGTTTGTGTGTGTTAGCGCTTATAAAAAGAATATCACTAATACTTGGTTAATATTCAAGTCACAAAATGTAAATGGAGTATTGTTGGCACTTTTTGAATGGTTATTTATTGGATTTTTTTGGGCGGAATAGAGGAGCTCCCACATCATCTGCAAAAAGCAGAGACCTAATCCTGCAGCCACCAAACCAGATCCCCTCAACGCCTTGACTGCGCCTAGAAATTCTGTCCATAAAAGTTATGAACAGAATCGGTGACAAAGGGCAGCCTTGGCGGAGTCCAACCCTCACTGGAAACGTGTCCGACTTACTGCCGGCAATGCGGACCAAGCTCTGACACTGATCATACAGGGAGCGGACCGCCACAATCAGACAGTTCGATACCCCATACTCTCTGAGCACTCCCCACAGGACCTCCCGAGGGACACGGTCAAATGCCTTCTCCAAGTCCACAAAGCACATATAGACTGGTTGGGCAAACTCCCATGCACCCTCAAGGACCCTGCCGAGAGTATAGAGCTGGTCCACAGTTCCACGACCAGGACGAAAACCACACTGTTCCTCCTGAATCCGAGGTTCGACTATCCGGCGTAGCCTCCTCTTCAGTACACCTGAATAGACCTTACCAGGAAGGCTGAGGAGTGTGATCCCACGATAGTTGGAACACACCCTCCGGTTCCCCTTCTTAAAGAGAGGAACCACCACCCCGGTCTGCCAATCCAGAGGTACCGCCTCCGATGTCCTAATGGCTTCATCTGGCCAGGATTTTCAGCTCTCACAGTATCGGTTCGCAGCCGAGTGTGAAGCGACTGGGATGGGAATCAGCACCTTCAAGTCCGAGTCCATGGTTCTCGCCCGGAAAAGGGTGGAGTGCCATCTCCGGGTTGGGGAGGAGACCCTGCCCCAAATGGAGGAGTTCAAGTACCTAAGAGTCTTGTTCACGAGTGAGGGAAAAGTGGATTGTGAGATGGACAGGTGGATCGGTGCGGCATCTTCAGTAATGCAGACGCTGTATAGATCCGTTGTGGTGAAGAAGGAGCTGAGCCGGAAGGCAAAGCTCTCAATTTACCGGTCGATCTACGTTCCCATCCTCACCTATGGTCATGAGCTTTGGGTCATGACCGAAAGGACAAGATCACGGGTACAAGCGACCGAAATTAGTTTCCTCCGCCGGGTGGCGGGGCTCTCCCTTAGAGCAAGGGTGAGAAGCTCTGCCATCCGGGGGGAGCTCAAAGTAAAGCCACTGCTCTTCCACATCGAGAGGAGCCAGATGAGGTGGTTCGGGCATCTGGTCAGGATGCCACCCGAACGTCTCCCTCGGGAGGTGTTTAGGGCACGTCCGACTGGTAGGAGGCCACGGGGAAGACCCAGGACACGTTGGGAAGACTATGTCTCCCGGCTGACCTGGGAACACCTCGGGATCCCACGGGAAGAGCTGGACGAAGTGGCTGGGCAGAGGAAAGTCTGGGCTTCCCTGCTTAGGCTGCTGCCCCCGCGACCCGAACTCGGATAAGCGGAAGAAGATGGATGGATGGATGGATAGAGGAGCTCCCATTGGCTCCGCTGTAAGCGGACTTTAATTTAGGATTTAGAATGCATTAAAAAAATCCATCCGTCGTTATGTCTTTCATAATGATTGTGAACGATAGGCAAAATTCCAAAAAAAGTGCAGTTTCTCTTTAAAATGAAGTTTAGGATAAACGCACTTACTGTAATTAAACACAAACATAATGTTCAAAGTTGTAATCATAATTATTAATACAAACACGTATTTTCAAGTATAAAAAATAGTGAAGGAACATCCACCCTTTCAAGAATAAAAGTACATATACCGGTATATATATATATACACGGGACAATCGGTAGAAAATGGATGGATGGATATATATATATATATATATATATATATATATATATATATATATGTATATATATATATATACACTACATTGCCAAAAGTATTTGGCTACCCGTCCAAATGATCAGAATCAGGTGTCCTAATCACTTGGCCCGGCCACAGGTGTATGAAATCAAGCACTTAGAGAGAGACTGTTTCTACAAACATTTGTGAAAGAATGGGCCGCTCTCAGGAGCTCAGTGATTTCTTGCGTGGAACTGTCACAGGATGCCACCTGTGTAACAAATCCAGTCGTGAAATTTCCTCGCTCCTAAATATTCCAAAGTCAACTGTCGGCTTTATTATTTAAAAAAATGGAAGAGTTTGGGCACAACAGCAACTCAACCACGAATTGGTAGGCCACGGTACATTTCGGACTGCATTGTGCAGAGTGTAAAATTTGGTGGAGGAGGAATTACGGTGTGGGGTTGTTTTTCAGGAGTTGGGCTTAGCCTCTTAGTTCCAGTGAAAGGAACTTTGAATTCTCCAGGATACCAAAACATTTTGGACAATTCCATGCTCCCAACCTTGTGGGAACAGGTGCACCAGTGCACAAAGCAAGGTCCATAAAGACATGGATGACAGGGTCTGGTGTGGATGAACTTGACTGGCCTGCACAGAGTTCTGACCTGAACCCGATAGAACACCTTTGGGATGAATTAGAACGGAGACTGAGAGCCAGGCCTTCTCGACCAACATCAGTGTGTGACCTCACCAATGCACTTTTGGAAGAAAGGTGGAAAATTCCTATAAACACACTCCGCAACCTTGTGGACAGCCTTCCCAGAAGAGTTGAAGCTGTAATAGGGACGGCGTGGCGCAGTGGGAGAGTAGCCGTGCGCAACCCGAGGGTCCCTGGTTCAATCCCCATGTCCGTCATGTCCGTTGTGTCCTGAGCAAGACACTTCACCTTTGCTCCTGATGGGTGCTGGTTAGCGCCTTGCATGGCAGCTCCCTCCATCAGTGTGTGAATGTGTGTGTGAATGGGTAAATGTGGAAGTAGTGTCAAAGCGCTTTGAGTACCTTGAAGGTAGAAAAGCGCTATACAAGTACAACCCATTTATCATTTATTTATAGCTGCAAAAGGTGGACCGACATCATATTGAACCCTATGGGTTAAGAATGGGATGGCACTTCAAGTTCATATGTGAGTCAATGTATATGTATATACATATATATATATTTATCTTATACTTGTCTTTCAACTTCTACTTTATAAGAAGCTACTTTATAAGAAGCAGTGTCCTCCACAGTGGACATGTTTTATAATTGTCTGGAACTTGCTGTTTCTCAGAAAAGTTAGCTAACAATGTCATTTTCAATAATGTAAATGCCTCACAAATTGATTTTTAGTTTTGCTGGCTTTGAATATATTTCCAGCGCGATGCTTTATGAGGTGGCGACTTGTCCAAGGTGCACGCTGCCTTCAGCCCGAGTGCCGCTGGATAGGCTCCATCCATCCATCCATTCATTTTCTACCGCTAGGCCCTTTTTGGGGTCGCGGGGGGTGCTGGAGCCTATCTCAGCTGCATTCGGGCGGAAGGCGGGGTACACCCTGGACAAGTCGCCACCTCATCGCAGGGCCAACACAGATAGACAGACAACATTCACACTCACATTCACACACTAGGGCCAATTTAGTGTTGCCAATCAACCTATCCCCAGGTTCAAGTCTTTGGAGGTGGGAGGAAGCCGGAGTACCCGGAGGGAACCCACGCAGTCACGGGGAGAACATGCAAACTCCACACAGAAACATCCCGAGCCCGGGATTGAACTGAGGACTTCTCAGGACCTTCGTATTGTGAGGCACATGCACTAACCCCTGTACCACCGTGCTGCCAGGCTCCATCCAGCCTGTTGCAAATATGACAGATGAAAAGGAAACAAAATGCTGCGTTTCAAACATGCAGGGGGTTACTTTTACAAGCAAGCTGTGACGCTCGCAATTCATTTGGAAATTGATTTGTTTTTTTCGCCTTAAAAGAGGTTTCGCCACACCGGGGCTTTGCAATTTCCATCGAGCTAACCCTTGAGAGCGCAGAGGAGAGAGAAAATCCTCCAACCCTGGCAAAGAATGCACTGCGTAGGCTGCAAGGGCCTTTTACTCAAGCTTCCAATAATATTGGTTAATTGCAAGATTTCTCTATCTTCTCTCAACTTGCATCATGAGTAGGCGGAGGAGAGTTTACAGCAGGGGTATATTGCTGCTGACAGAATAGTGTTTGGAAACTCTCTCTCTCTTAATTGTCCTTCCCTGCTCACAGGCACATTTCTCTTGCAGATTCCCTTGAGAGAGGTTTCCCCAGAATCTACGTAAAAGGATTCCTTCCCACGCCGTGGTCTTAGAAAATCTCATTTTCGTCCTCCCCCGGCTTGCTCATGAACACGCACACGCCGTGTCACCCTGGCGTTGTGTCGTCGTGTCTCCCTGTTCTCCCACTCTCGTCTTTTCCTTTTCTTTTTTTTTTCCTTTTCGCTTTATAACTTCTCCAGGCTTCTCTCGCCTTCCTGCCCCCTCCCCTCATATCTTATAGATCGTCCGTGGGAGGTATCTCCCTCACACTGCAGTCGGGGGCCCTTACTCTGACAAATAACACGCTGGGCCCACCAGCTCTGCGTGGGGAGAGAAAAGCTGCAAGTTACGAAGGAAAATTGACTTGATTGGACAAAGGAACTCAGTCACCGGATCACAATATGTGATTGGACTCGGGCAAACAGCAAGAAATGCAGTCATGTATCACACCTACGTATGTTTTCAGAGCTAATGGCCACCAACACTGCTCAAAATGGTGAAGCTGTCAACTGTGACATTAAAAAGGGTGAAACACAGACCCCCATCTTGTATAAACATTTGTCTCGACAGTCAGTAACATAGGCTTGACCGTCTTTTCCAGTAAATCACTTACGGGTGTTCCTTGGCTAACTGCTGGGCCAGGGAAATTGCGGCGGGATCTCGGTCCAAGGCCAGGATTGTAACATCAGAATCCGCATCCAGTACTGCTTTGGTATGACCGCCGCCACCGAATGTCATGTCCAGGACCACCTACCAGAGAGGAAGCAAAAAAAGAACTTTATCTACAAAATAAAACGTATTGTCATCGCAAGACATAGGAAATAGGAAATAGGAAAATGTTAGAAGGTAAACTAGTAGAAGACTGTTGAGCTCTGCTGACAATATAATGAGTTCCCTACAGCATACTTGCCAACCTTGAGACCTCCGATTTCGGGAGGTGGGGGGCGTGGTCGGGGCGTAGTTGGGGGCGTGGTTAAGAGAGGAGGAGTATATTGACAGCTAGAATTCACCAAGTTAAGTATTTCATATATATATATATATATATATATATATATATATATATATATATATATATATATATATATATATATATATATATATATATATATCTCCATCCTGAAAATATGCAAACAAAACTGTGTTTAGATAATTGATACTTCAAACTTGCATAAATAAATCTTAAGGAATATAACATAACTTGGCTTCTGAGAGCTTCAAAATGTAATGAATAAAATGCTAAAGTTGTTGATAAACAAGCAATTATTTTAATAATTAAATATGGCAATTTTAAATGAATTATTATGATCATTTTAAATTAATTATTTCAAATATGTTTATTTTAATGTATAATTCTATGGCTGGACGTAATAAGGAGTCAGAAAAAATACGAATAAAAATACAATAAATGTTGATGTTTTTAGCAAAATATAGTAAAAATGTATTTAGTTTTTTTTTTTTTAATTAATAAATATATTTATTTTTAGGTAAGATAAACATAATAATACAATTTATGTCTAGTCTGGATGATTTAGTTATTGTCACCCTGTTGTCCTCCTGTCGTGAAAAAAGGCTGTCCTCACTCAGGTCCGCATGGAGCTGGAGGGGGCGTGGCCTCCAGCTGAAAATCAAAAGATTTTCGGGAGAATATTTGTCCCGGGAGGTTTTCGGGAGAGGCGCTGAATTTCGGGAGTCTCCCAGAAAATTCGGGAGGGTTGGCAAGTATGCCCTACAGTATATTCTAAAGGTGGGCAGCTCCACTATGGAAGATCCCTCACTTTGTTCTTGTTCTAAGTTTTTGGTTGACCCACAAATATCTTGTTTGTACACTGCAAAAACTAGCTGACAAAGTAAAAGATAAAAAGACTTGATTTTAGGGGGGGAGGAAGTGCTAAAACCTAGTGAAATGATCCGTCCATGTCCATAATCCATGTCGATTATACTCCAAAAGATATCCTACATTAAGATTTGTATAGCTAGAAATTAGCAGAACTTTTAAGATAGAAATTAGTTTATAATAATAATTATACGTACATACGTTAGGTCAGTAAAAAACACAGAGGCTATTTCATCCCTACAAGCCGGTTTTCGGTTTCAGCTTTGATTTTCATATTGTTACTTTTTGGCATACATTTGGCATATTGTACTGAGCAGTATTTGCTGATTACTGCTAGACCATCGGGAAGTTGCCACTCGTAGACTTCCTAAAGTTGTGATGTGAGAAATTAAAAAAATCTCATGGAAATCTCTTTAATTTCTCATAAAATCCTCAAAATCTCATGCCTGGCCGTTCGCGAGATTTAGAAGTGGCATAGAAATGAAAGCAGAGATAACTTAATAAAGCACCGACCTCATAGTAAGTACACCATTTTAAAAGGGAACTATGATGATTTACATTTTGGATACTTGTTTTAAACCATGCCAACATTTGGATACTTAGTAAAGCACTCAGCTTGAGGGGAAGGAGCTTCTCGTCCAATCTGGAGAAATGCATTTGCTGTGACGACTTCAAGATACATATTTAAACAATGTACATTTTCAAAAGATAAATTATGATAATTTTGGAAAGGGTGGGGCGTGGTAACACGTCCAAGAATTAACATCTTGTTGATAGACAAAAAAACGGGTAATAAATATGTTTGTGGAGCACAATTTACACAAAATGTACGCCAAAGCATATCTAATGCATATCGTTTAGACCAGGGGTGTCTAAACTTTTTGATTTGGGGGCCGCAATGGGCTTAAAAATGTTGGCCGGGGGCCGAAAGCAGACTCCATACAAAGTAAGTACATGTATAAATATATATATATATATATATATATATATATATATATATATATAAGATTATATGTTATTATAATATTATAATGGATAATAATAATCATTATAATTGGTTATTGAGAGTATGTGAAAATTCGACCCCTACCTTGTTTACTTCTGTGATGACCTCCTTAAAGTTTTTTTTAAACAATCAGAAATATCAAGCAGCTAAAATGCGCCAAACATGATTAAGTGTGGAGAGTGTTTTGCATTTTTCCCCATCAGCCCTTGTAATGGATTTAAATGGGTGTAGTTTTGGATTTTTTATGCTGATTTGATGGGGTTTTTTTTGTTTGTTTTTTATAATATCCACATATGCTCTGGTGACTAATGTTTTAGTGTTTAAATCTAATTTCAGTGGAATATACATTATTGAAAGCAAGTTGTCCGACAGTTGTGGTTTGACTACGTTCGGTTGGAAAAGCAGTGACATCACTGCAAGAGCTCGCTGGCAGGTGAACTATCCAACAAGCTAAAAGACTAATTGTAATTTAGCAACGGTAAGCTAAGTTCGGTGTCAGTGGATCGGTTAAAATACATCCTAGAAGAGGAGCAGAGTACACTGTGGATGTCAACGACATAACAATTTAATTGGACTTGCTTGAGAAAAAGATCATAGTTGTTAAACAAATCTCAGGAATGTATTCTTGAGTTGGTAAAGGAGCTACGTACCAAAAACGAGAAAAACTACAACAAAATTGCATATCTTAAGAATCCTATAGTGGACTTGGAGCAATATTCACGAATGAACAATCTAAATATCACCGGGTTACAAGTAAAACCTTGTGTTGAGGAGCCAAGCAGAAACAAGTGGCTGCCTTTCTCCAGTCGAAAGGAATAGATTTCAACTGTAATAACATCAGAGCTTGTCATGTGTTGCCTCGGAAAAGCTCAGAGAGAAACAACCTATTATTATCAGATTCATAGGCAGAAAACATAAGATTGTACTGAAAGAGGGAATAAAAGTTTAAAGGAACTAATTTGTATATCAATGAGCACCTAAGCAAGCAGAATGCAGAAATAGCTAAGAAAGCCAAATATCTAAGAAATATGAAGAAAATACATCATCCATGGACCTCAAGTATTTATAAAACTCAATGTATCCCCTGAAGAAGCAATGCGTAGAGCTAGTGCGTAGAGCTGAGGAGGTTGACAAGTACCATTAAAACAAACATCTGTTTGTGTGAGGTAAGCTGAAGTACTTTCACAAAAATACACAACTCAGGGATGAACTCTACCACATCAGCGGTAGAGTACCATGAGTCAAAGACTGAATGACACTATCGAAGGTCAGGAACTTCAAACATTTATCATTACCAGACATATACAGTAAATCTTGATGTGGAACAAGACTTTAATCCAAACAGTATTTTGGATGTATGGACAAAAGTAAATGTGAACACTACACTGAACAAAAGCAGTAAACTTAGATGTGTCACGTGGGGATCGCATCCTACTGCAGGGTTTGTTCTCCCGGGAAGCAGACGGTCCACTCCGGACAAAGCGCGCAGGTGGGAACATGATTTATTTTTTATACACCATACACCATGAAAACAGGCAGAAAACAAACAAGACGCGTGCCGATCGCACAGGAAGCTAAGGTGAGACTTAAGCACAGGAATCAAGAAGCATGAATTACCCAACGTAACTGTTGCATTCAGCAAACAACGAAGCCAGACTGAGCGTGGCGAGAAAGGTGAATAAATAGCTCTCTGATTAGTGCTCGACAGCAGGTGAGTGTGCCGACCACTAACCAGAGGCAGGTTAACCCAATTAGTACCCATGGAAACCAAAACAAACCCAGAGGTGCACAAAACAGGAACTAAGGGAGTCCAAATCTAACAGAACATGACTAAACAAAACATGATCCGGGCCACGGATCATGACAAGATGGATATGATTTTGTATATACGGCCAAAAAAACAAAAGTGGTGGGGGATTGCACTTCTTTTTTTATTCAAATCTGAGATTTGATGTTAAAAATATGACTGTGGCAATAAGATAATATGCTTGAATGAATAACCAAGAATCAAAGAGAGAAGTATACAAATGTTGTAATTAGTTGTATCTACAAAATGCCGGGTTCATGTGTAGATCAATTCAATAAACAAAGCCCAAAACCAGTGAAGTTGGCACGTTGTGTAATTCGTAAATAAAAACAGAATGCAATGATTTGCAAAACCTTTTCAACTTACATTCAATTGAATATACTGCAAAGACAAGATATTCAATGTTCGAACTGAGAAGCATATTTTTTTTTGCAAATAATCATTAACTTAGAATTTAATGGCAGCAACACATTGCAAAAAAGCTGGCACAGGGTCATTTTCTACCACTGCGTTACATGGCCTTTCCTTTTAACAACACAGAACACCGGCGTTTCTGGGTGTTGTTGATAAACGGTTTTCGCCTTGCATAGGAGAGTTTTAACTTGCACTTACAGATGTAGCGACCAACTGTAGTTACTGACAGTGGGTTTCTGAAGTGTTCCTGAGCCCATGTGGTGATATCCTTTACACACTGATGTCGCTTTTTGATGCAGTACCGCCTAAGGTCCGTAATATCATCGCTTACGTGCAGTGATTTCTCCAGATTCTCTGAACCTTTTGATGATATTATGGATCGTAGATGGTGAAATCCCTAAATTCCTTGCATTAGCTCATTGAGAAATTTTGTTCTTAAACTGTTCGACATTTTGCTCACGCACTTGTTCACAGAGTGGTGACCCTTGTCCCATCCTTGTTTGTGAATGACTGAGCATTTCATGGAAACTGCTTGTATACCCAATCAAGGCACCCACCTGTTCCCAATTAGTCTGTTCACCTGTGGGATGTTCCAAATAAGTGTTTGATGAGTCTTTTTTGTCACTTGTGCCAGCAAAAAATAACAACGTTTTCCAGTTCGAACATTAAGTATCTTGTCTTTGCAGTCTATTCAATTGAATATAGGTTGAAATGGATTTGCAAATCATTGTATTCTGTTTTTATTTACACAATATGCCAACTTCACTGGTTTGGGGTTTTTTACTACAAAAGCTTATTGGTGTGTTCTAGTGGGACAGGCCAATTTTAAGTCAGAAAAAATGTGGTCGTTTTAAAATTATTTATTGTTTCTGTGAGAGCCTGTAGCAAAAGCGTTACAGAGTGGTATCGGTCCCTGGACCTGTGATTTGGGGCCACTGATCTAGATGTTCATATACATCATATACATAAGTCTGAAAAGTTGCACATGTAGGATGAAGCCTGTTTAAATACAACAGTGGTCAGTGTGATTTGACAGTGTGTTTGAGTAGTGTTATTAGGAATTTAGTCTAACTTAGAGAGGACCAAGCAGGTAATTCCACAGCACATTGTGTTAAGTGTGCTGTCAAACACAAGCATAACAACGTTGATACCATGGATGTTGAAATGAATCCATATTAAAACCAAGAATTACTTGAAGTACAGTTCAAGGGAATAAAAGGATAAAAGAAAGTTAATGTTTGCTTCTGGGTACAATACGTTCTCTGTGGTACTGAGGAAAAAAGGACTGTACCTCAGGATGTAAGTGAAGGTCCTCATGTCGCCCTTCACTTAAAGTGAAGAAAGAGGAACAATGTGTGATGCCTATTATCGCATGCACCACTTTTTTGCACCTTGTCTACTCTTTAGATAGGCTTTTTGTCAGACCACCCCAAACTGAGCTGGCATATTCTGGAACAGCACAAATGAAAGGCAGCTAGATTTGTTTCTTCCGCCTCCGTAAATCCGAAACCCTAAAACTGTGTGTGCACAAAAACATTCAGACTCATAAGAGCTGGTGCTTGGACTCTTTCAAGCAATTTACGCAGAGTGGCAAAATATAAATTGCATCTTGATATCGCTAAATATTGATGGAAACCAAATATTGCTGTACCAAAGGAAAGTAACTAAATCTAGCTAAGCATTGAGACAAAACATTAACTTTGCCCCAATAAAATAACTTCAGAAGACAAATTAAAGATGGCAGCAAAACATTTGGCTTTCACAGGGGATCAAGTGCAGAAACTAAACTAAAAAAATCTAATTATAGCTCTTTTTAAGAAGGAATAAGAGGATGAAGCTAACAAGTGACCAATGTTGACAGTTTCAAAGGGGACCTATTATGCGCAAGCAATTTGTCTTATCTATTGGTACCTGTTGTTTTTTGTATTTGGAATCTGTATAGGTCCCAAAAATTTGAAATCACACCATGGAGGCATGTGATTTCAAATTTTCGGGACCTATGCAGATTCCAAATACAAAAAAATTTAAAAAAAATAAAAATCACACCATGGAGGCATATTGGCAACACTAAATTGGCCCTAGTGTGTGAATGTGAGTGTGAATGTTGTCTGTCTATCTGTGTTGGCCCTGTGATGAGGTGGAGACTTGTCCAGGGTGTACACCGCCTTCCGCCCGATTGTAGCTGAGATAGGCTCCAGCACTCCCGCGACCCCGAACGGGACAAGCGGTAGAAAATGGATGGATGGACCATGGAGGCATGGCAGAGATACACTATATTGTCAAAAGTATTTGACCACCTGCCTTGACCCACATATGAAGCTTCAACTCTCCTGGGAAGGCTGTCTACAAGGTTGCGGAGTATGTTTATAAGAATTTACGACCATTCTTCTAAAAGCGCATTGGTGAGGTCACACACTGATGTTGGTTGAGAAGGCCTGGCTCTCAGTCTCAGTTCTAATTCATCCCAAAGGTGTTCTATCGGGTTCGGGTCAGGACTCCGTGCAGGCCAGTCAAGTTCATTCACACCAGACTCTGTCGTTATGTCTTTATGGACCTTGCTGTGTGCACTGGTGAACAGTCATGATTGCCAGATGGAAAAGCTTGATTCATCACTCCAGAGAAGGTGTCTCCACTGCTCTAGAGTCCAGTGGTGACGTGCTTTTTACCACTGCATCCAACGCTTTGCATTGGATTTGGTTATGTATGGCTTAGATGCAGCTGCTCGGCCATGGAAACCCATTCCACGAAGCTCTCTGCGTACTGTACGTGGGCTAATTGGAAAGTCACATGAAGTTGTGTGCTCTGTACCAACTGACTGTGGAGAAAGTCGGCGACCTCTTTGCACTTTGCGCTTCAGCATCTGCTGGCCCCTCTCTGTCAGTTTATGTGGCCTACCACTTGGTGGCTGAGTTGCTGTTGTTACCAAACTCTTCCAGTTCCTTATGATAAAGCCGACAGTTGAGTTTGGAATATTTAGGAGCGAGGAACTTTCACAACTGGATTTGTTGCACAGGTGGCATCCTATGACAGTTCCATCCATCCATCTTCAACCGCTTATCCGGAATCGGGTCGCGGGGGCAACAGCTCCAGCAGACACCCCCAGACTTCCCTCTCCAGAGCAACATTAGCAACTTCCTCCTGGGGAATCCCGAAGCGTTCCCAGGCCAGAGAGGAGATGTAATCCCCCCCATCTGGTCCTTGGCCTGCCACGGGGTCTCCTCCCAGTAGGACGTGCAACGAGGATCTCCCTAAGGAGATGCACGTGAGGCATCCGCACAAGATGCCCGAACCACCTAAGCTGGCTCCTTTCCAAGCAAAGGAGCAGCGGCTCTAGTCCGAGTCTCTCTCGGGTGACTGAACTTCTTACCCTATCTCTAAGGGAGATGCCAGCCACCCTTCTGAGGAAACTCATTTCGGCCACTTTTATCCGCAACCTTATTCTTTTGGTCATGACCCACACTTCATGACCATAGGTGATAGTAGGAATGTAGATAGGTCGGTAGACCGAGAGTTTTGCCTTCTGGCTCAGCTCTCGAGGGTGTGTCTGATGTAGTTGGGTTCAGGAGTTCCTCAAAGTGCTCTTTCCAACGCCCCATGACTTCCTCCCTTGAAGTCAGCAAAGTCCCATCCATGCCGTACACAGCTTGGATGGTTCCCCGCTTCCCCCTCCTGAGGTGCCGTATGGTCTTCCAGAACAGCTTTGGTGCCGCCAGATAGTCCTTCTCCATGGATTCCCCGAACTTCTCCCACACCCTCTGCTTAGCCTCGTCCACAGCCACGGCCGCTGCCCTTTCGGCCTGTCGGTACCTTGCAACTGCCTCCGTAGTCCCCTGGGATAACATACCCCCGGTAGGACTCCTTCTTCAGTCGGACGGCTTCCCTGACCACCGCTGTCCACCAGGGTGTTCGAGGGTTACTGCCCCTTGAGGCACCTAAGACACTCTGGCCACAGCTCGCAGCTGCAGCTTTAGCAATAGAGGCTTTGAACATTGCCCATTCCTGCTCAATGCCCCCAACCTCCACAGGGATGGCAGAGAAGTCCCGCCGGAGGTGGGAGTTGCCTATGACAGTTCCACGCTGGAAATCACTGAGCTCCTGAGAGCGGCCCATTCTTTCACAAATGTTTGTAGAAACGCTTTCCATGCCTAAGTGCTTGATTTTATGCACCTGTGGCCGGGCCAAGTGATTAGGACACCTGATTCTGATCATTTGGATGGGTGGCCAAATACTTTTGGCAATATAGTGTATATCTGTATAGCGGCATTGTCTCAAATAAATTCCTATTTTTAAAATAAATCGGTGTAACTCATAAAACCGGTTTACCGCTCAGCCCAATATGAATCCACTGCACCCTTTATTTTCTGTCATTCAAAAAACTAATCAGAACAAGCCACAGGGGCATCTTGCCATCCACATTGGCTAAAGAGTAAAACAGCTTTAATTGCACGCAAAGCATGGGGCATCAATTTTGGGATTGCTGTTGAGTAGTTTACGCCAGCTTTGAAGAATGTTGGATCATAACAGTGGTGTTTCAGCTTTTGGACATGGAGCCTTGTGACGTGAGATGTTCATTAAGAAAACAGGAGAACATCCTTTGTGATCTTTTTCCAAAACAGTTAAGCAATGACGCTTAATGATAGTCAGCTGGAAAGGTGGACACAGCTTTATTTTAAATAGCTGCAACTCATTTATTATCTTCTTTTTTTTTTAGAGAGAATTGGACAAGTATTACATCGGATGGAAGGGTTAAAGACATCGGAACATCACAGGTGCCCGCTCTTCAAGTCTTTAGAACCTAAACAAAAACACAGCTCCATTCGAAGCATTGACTTTACAAAGTCGGGTTTTGACCTGTACCAATACCAACCAACACTTAAATGTGGTATGAATGATACCCATGGTCAACTTGTGAGTGACTCGTTTCTCCGATGGCAATGTAAGATCCCATTTGTCCCATACTGAGGTGAAGTGCTGAGCCAGCATTACACATTTGTGCTGCAAAGTATTATGGTGCTGTCTCTATTTCCATAAGGCCTCTGACAGATTTGAACTATTGCTTCGAATTTGAGTACTGGAACGCCTTCATTTCATTCTTTTATTAAAGTTTTTGGGCACTCCTGAGTTTATGAGCAACAGTCCTTTTCAATTTTCTGTCAGAATCTTTGCCACCAAAGCAGTCGGAATAATGTCTTTATTTTATTAGATTTTTATTGTCTGCACATAGGTGAGCAGGGTTTGTCTTCATCAGTGACAGAGACTCTCTTAAATGGAACACTATGCAACATATAGTCAATAGTGGCAATGAAGTGAATGATCTTAACTTCTGGGTAAGGTTTAATGTGGGAATAATGAGCAGTGTTCATCAGCAGGCCCAGATACCGCTGTACCTTCAGACATACAGTGGGACATCGGTCTACTAGTGCCCCAGCTCAAAGGTTTTTTGGGATGCTAGCTGTCTCTCCACTAACCTTGCAAGGAAAAATTTGAGGTTACAAGCCTCCCAACCTCTACTAGGTGTAGCGAATGTCTTAATGAACCTTATAAGAGCCAACCAAAGGTATTGCACTTGCTGGTTCAGGGTTTCCCTTTAATGTATTTGATTGTGGTGCACCGCGACAGCAAAATATTAGCCACTATACCTTACAAATGAGGGGAAACAAATTAAAGTACTCTGATGCATTGTAGCATCCAGAAGAAGTCACACAAAGTCTGACATTGTTTTTAACTTTTATTACCAATCTTATGCTAACAACCGGGCCAATTCCAACACATATGCCCTCCTGTGCCCATATGCCCTACCATGTGCACAGGTCTGCTTCTGTACTTCTCCAGACACCTGCTCAGTGGCCTTGTGGATAGAGTGTCCGCCCTGAGATCGGTAGGTCGTTAGTTAAAACCCCGGCCGAGTCATACCAAAGACTATAAAAAATGGGACCCATTATCTCCCTGCTTCTCACTCAGCATCAAGGGTTGGAATTAGGGGTTGAATCACCAAAATGATTCCTGGGCGTGGCCACCGCTGCTGCTCAATGCTCCCCTCACCTCCCAGGGGGTGGAACGAGGGGATGGGTCAAATGCAGAAGTAATTTCACCACACCTAGTGTGTGTGTGACTATCAATGGTACTTACATTTTAACAACACTTCCTCATTCTCCACCAACATGGTGTGTTCAGATACCATGGTAAAAATGAACATCAGAACACACAAACATACACATTACCACTAGCAGGTCGTACAATATGAATGGATATGTACGGTATATATACAAACCCCGTTTCCATATGAGTTGGGAAATTGTGTTAGATGTAAATATAAATGGAATACAATGATTTGCAAATCCTTTTCAACCCATATTCAATTGAATGCACTACAAAGACAAAATATTTGATGTAATCTTAATTTTAATAACTATTTAATACTAAACTTTACATACATAACAAACATTTAAGAATACAATATTTCTTTATAAACCGTACAGATTCGTACAGAAATCTGAACGATCCGCCCGGCAGGTTTAAAAGAAAAGGAAACTAATCTTTTTTACTACTTTATTTAAATCGAATACATCAGTTCACACTACCAAATGCAGTCTACTTTTTCTTAGCCTGTAGATAGATAGATAGATAGATAGATAGATAGATAGATAGACAGATAGATAGATAGATAGATAGATAGATAGATAGATAGATAGATAGATAGATAGATAGATAGATAGATAGATAGATAGATCGTACTTATTGATTCCTTCAGGAGAGTTCCCTCAGGAAAATTTAAATTCCAGCAGCAGTGTACAGAATTGAGATCGAATTTAAAAAGTAAAAACGTAAATAATGGGGGTATAAATGGAAATAAAATAGAACATATTACAATAAGAATAAAAATAAAAAGCAACAATAACAATAAAAATATAACAGTAAAAATAAGAATAGAACAAGAGAAACTAGGCAGTAGTGACCACGATATGAACATGTATTGCACTGTTATTGCACTGCTAACTGATAGGGATGGGAATCAAAAAAATGTGTCTTGTTCAGAACCGGTTCCCAGTGTATCAATTCCTTGGAATCACTTGCCATTTTGTCAACTGATTCCGTTAACGGTTCTTCCATGTGAGGATGACGTTATCACGCAACTATCATGCATAGTGACGACAGACAGCGTCAGAGCAACATGGCGGCACCTGGCAGAAGAAGCGCTCCGAAGCATTTTACAAGAAAAGACAGCAGGGCTACTTGTAATAATTCCATGGTAGCTGTTTCATCAAGAGGAGGACATACAAGCAATATGCTGAAACATTTGAACATTCAGCATGCAATTATGGTCGCATTTTTTAACCGTGCAGATCTCATACCAAGCAGCAGCAGTCATCTGTCGTAATTACAACAGGTACTAATACCGCAGATAATGTTAGCACTATTGCTTGTTAAATTGAAATAAATGCCTTCTCATTTAGATGAGCATGAGCAGACATATTCTGACTGGTTTGGAGGCGGCCAGTAAGAGCTCCAGTTCACGTCTGCCGCTATTTTTGACTGCGGCAGGGAAGATTACAGTGACTCAGGAACAGGAACGACGAATGTCACCGAGCAGTGACTAAGTTTGTGGTCAAAAGCTTACAACAATTGTCCACATACAGTAGATGCTCCTTTGGTAGGTGTATGTTCAATTGTAGTCAGAGAAAAGTTGCATGTTTTTTTTCCCAACATTTTCACTCTTATTATACAGGTGGAACTCGTAAACGTAAAACATTGTGTAAAAGTTTATTTATGTCAGCAATTCAACTTCAAATGTGGAACTAATAAGTTATATAAAGTCATTACATGCAAAGTGAGATATGTCAAAGCCTTTATTATTATTGTGATGATCATGGCTTGCAGTTTTTAAAAAACACACATTTTCTGAGATTTTCAATTCAAGGTTTTCATAAACTGTAAACCATAACCATCCATCCATTCATCTTCTTCCGCTTATCCGAGGTCGGGTCGCGGGGGCAGCAGCCTAAGCAGGGAAGCCCAGACTTCCCTCTCCCCAGCTATTTTGTCCAGCTTCTCCCGGGGGATCCCGAGGCGTTCCCAAGCCATGGAGGCGAGGAATAGTGATTTAGAAGTAGCTAAAACACTGCTGACTAGGGCGGGACTTAAGCCGCTCGCTAGCTAGCTAGCTATGTCTTAAAGCACCTCTTCCTGAGGGCGTTTCAGTGTTATAACTTCACCTTTAAATGCTTCCGTTCTACACACTGTGTAAGCACTCCGTGATTGTGCACTACTGAACATGCTCCTCTGCTCGTGAACCAGCAATGACACGACGTGACGACGACGGGGGCGCGAGGGGGTGGTGGACCGGTACTTTTCAGAGGCGGTATAGTACCGAATATGATTCATTAGTATCGCGGTACTATACTAATACCGGTATACTGTACAACCCTATTTGAGTCAAGTCAGCACTTGTTTTAATCCTCAAAAAACAACAACAGGGAAATAATACATTTTGTGTGCTAAAGGATGTTTCATGCAAAATGCTGGTGGTTTAGTTTCATGTTAGGCAGACAGAGGTCTTAATACCAGGTGATCAGCATGTGGGACAAAGCTGGGGAGTGAGGTGGAATGCACTGTTCTTCAGCAATAATGCAACTAATCCATTTAGGGTGCAAGCAGACATAAAAAGCTTCAAACCTACATACAGCTCCTCTCTTGCCATCTATGCCACGTTGAATGCAAAGTGTAATTGAATTGAATTGAGTTACTGATCAACAATCACTGGACAACTCAATTGTGTCACAATAAACACACATAAGAAGGAAAAATGCAAGGTAGGCAGCTTAGGTTAAATTGTTTTTCTTGAAACCACACTGATTCAGGCTAAAGTCTTATGGTAGTAAGATGCAACAGCAAAACCTTATCTGCATCCAGAATTCGGTAATCCAGGGTTGGTCAATTAGTTTTGTGATCTCGACAATTTGCGTAAATTCAACCAATCCCCGCAAATTGTGCGTGGCTTTGCAATTTTGTTCCATCTTTTGCAATGTTGACTAATTGTCGACATTTTCACCAATTGAGTTTGACAGCAAGGAGCAACGCTCAAACCAATCTAACTTTATAGCCAATTAAATGTCTCTCTAGCTCGCCTTACGTTTTCACTTCCATGTTTACATTGACAGGGATGTTGACGTATCTCTCTTCTCTCAATTAACAACAAAATCAGCGCTAACAATTGCTCTCAACAGTTACCCAATTCCCTCACAGAAAGTGCAGAAAGTAAACTACACGAAATGTGTTGGGACATGAACGAAGGTTTACGATGAGTTCCAAGTTTGTGCACAAGAAAGTCTGCAACTTGGGGACGACAAAGCAATCAGAAAAGAAGGCATCCTTTGGTGATTTGTTGTTTTACAAACTATGCACTCATTTGTGTAAATTGGCGACATGTGTAAGCATGCTGCCAGATGTTGGTTAAGAGATGTAGATAAAAACACAAAGCCTAAAGATACACTTCATAAATAAAGATTATACCGTATTTTCTGGCCCAGAGGCCACACCGCATTATAAGGCGCACTGCCGATGAGCGGGTCTATTCAGGTATTTTTTTCATACAAAAGGCACACCGGATTATAAGGCGCATCAAAGGGGTCATATTATGATTTTTTTTCTAAATTGAAAACATTTCCTGGTGGTCTACATCAGTGGTCCCCAACCACCGGGCCGCGGCCCGCTACCGGTGCGTGGATCGATTGGTACCGGGCCGCACAAGAAATAAAAAATTAAAAAATAATTTAAAAAATATATATATATATATTTTATTTTTATTTTTATTAAATCAACATAAAAAACACAAGATACACTTACAATTAGTGCACCAACCCAAAAAACCTCCCTCCCCCATTTACACTCATTCGCACAAAAGGGTTGTTTCTTTCTGTTATTAATATTTCTGGTTTCTACATTATATATCAATATAGATCAATACAGTCGGCAGAGATACAGTCCGCACACGATTGTATTTTTTTAAGTCCGTGGGACAAATTTTCAAGCGTTGACCGGTCCGCAGTTACAAAAAGGTTGGGGACCACTGGTCTACATAACATGTAATGGTGGTTCCTTGATCAAAATGTTGCATAGATTATGTTTTACAGATCATCTTCAAGTCGCTTTCTTACAGTCACTTCCGGATGCACCGTTTTATGGGCGGTCTTATTTACGTGGCTCACCTTCGGCAGCGTCTTCTCCCCGTCATCTTTGTTGTAGGTGTAGCGTGCAAGGACGGTAGTGGAAGAAGTGTCAAAAGACGGAGCTAACTGTTTTAATGACATTCAGACTTTACTTCAATCAATAAAGGAGAAGCATCTTCTCATCCGTGGCTCACTCGTGCAACATTGCCGGAAATGTGTACCGTGAAAAACCATCTGACCAGAACTCTCTAATAACTAAAGTTCTGTGGGTGAATAATGTAAACCCACTACATTGGTAGTTTTTAGTTCTTCCATAGCGAGATATAAGTTATAACTTTACACTACTTCATTTCAGAAATGGAAGCAGCAGAGGGTGAATGCCCCATAACAAGAAGATAGTGAAAAAGAAGAAGCTTATGGACTACGGAATCGACACGGACTACAGTGGCGGACGAGCGCAAATTTTCAGGACCTATGCAGATCTCAAATACACATCAGCAGGTACCAGAAGGTAAGAAAAGTTGGTTTTGCATAATATTGCGAAACAGCACGCCAGATAATATGTCTGCTAATGGGTGCCATTTTGCGTTCCAATTACAATGGTCCACACACCATAGTAATACTTGTATCTCTGACTACGGTAGACGTAATGGGTTGACAATCCATCATGCGGTGCGGCTTCCAAGTCATACTAAAATATTTTGACAGATTTTTGAGTGCCGTGTGTAATATTCTTTATTTTTAATGGAACATTTAAAGTTTTGGTGTTGTTTACTGGCATCATATTGCCATCTACACGTATCTCTTATGTGTGACTACCATCTACTGGTCACACTTATCATTGCACCATGTACCAATTAAAATTGCTTCGAGGTCGGTAAGCACAACCAAAATTATTCCGTACATTAGGCGCACTGTCGATTTTTGAGAAAATGAAAGGATTTTAAGTGCGCCTTATAGTCCGAAAAATACGGTATGTATATTGAAAACTATCTTAATAGGCAAATGTACACACACAAAAGTGAGTACGCATTTCAACCATTTGGTGACAATACATATTTTCAAGGCAGATACACTTCAGAGACCTCAGTGTACAGCTCTTATACAAAGTGTCTTTTGTCTACGGAGAATATTTGTTTTGTTTACTCGTCTTCAGTATACACTATTTTTACAGTGAAATGTTTTTTTCAATTTTTCTGTCATTTCCTTGCACTTACACAGGTGTGCTTTGGTGTGGCTGAATAAAGCCTAATTTGCACATTTTGTGTGCCATGTTGGTAAGACACCAATCTCAGTCTTTTTGTTGTTCATAATTACTTTTTCTTCAGAATATTTCCCTATTATCATTACAGTGAGTATCACAACTTTTTATTGCAACTAGGGCTGGGCGATATGGCCTATTATTAATATCTCAATATTTTTAGGCATTGTCACGATACACGATATATATCTCCATATTTTGCCTTAGCCTTGAATTAACACTTGATGCATATAATCACAGCAGTATGATGATTATATGTGTCTACATTAAAATAGTTTTGTTCATACTGCATTAATATATGCTCATTTTAAACTTTGATGCAGAGAGGGAAATCATAACTAAGTCAATTTACCAAAACTGTATTTATTAAACAGTTATTAAGCAGTGGCACAAACATTCATGTCATTTCCAAAACAGAAAGTGCAAGATTGTCAGAAACAAGCTATGAGTGCACTTTTGTGCATGATGTCACTAAGATGACATAGCAAAACAACACTAAATTAAAGTGCACTTTTTGTACAGAACGCCACTACAATAGTTTAAAGCAAATAAAGTGCACTTTTGTGCATGATGTCACACAAGATTTTTCAATAACTGTCAAATAAAAATGAGCTGCATAATAGGAAATCAAATAGTGGATGTATGTCCTTCGCTATGTGGTAGGTTCCTGCGGACGTTATCTCCTTCTGTTGTTGACTACCGTATTTTTCGGAGTATAAGTCGCACCGGAGTAAAAGTCGCACATGCCGAAAATGCATAATAAAAAAGGAAAAAAAACATATATAGGTCGCACTGGAGCCCGGCCAAACTATGAAAAAAACTGCGACTTATAGTCCGAAAAATACGGTATTTGTTTCATACGGTGTTGATCTGGAAATGGTTGCTAGGGCATTTTGTTGGTGTGGTACCGAACGGAGATGTTGACATGCGGAGTTTCAAGCACTCCTCATTCTCTAGCGGGTGACTTTACAAAAGCTACAAATTAGCAGTGCTGCTACTTTTTGTAGCAAAGCTTTTGCCGCATACTTGACATATTACGGTTGTCTGTTCGACATCCTTCCGCTTGAAGCCAAACCACCGCCAGACGATGAACTCTGTGCTGTTTTTCTAAGGAATTAATTATTCTTCCTTCATTTATTATCAGATTTGCACCTTCTTTCTCTCGTATTACCACTCGCACCACTCCGCTAGCACCACAGCTAACTTTACCCATGCTGCTATCTCTCTGCTCCGCGAGAGCGTATGACGTTGCACGCGCGACATATGACGTATGTAGTAACAAGTTGCGCTTGTTTTATGTCTCTGTGAGAAGGAGCGACAAGAAAGAGTGAGAAAAGCCGGTAATGTAATGCCCACAGCTAAAAGCAACTGCGTGAGAACGTATACTCGAATATTACGATATAGTCATTTTCTATATCGCACAGAGACAAACCGCGATATATCGAGTATATTCGATATATCGCCCAGCCCTAATTGCACCTTCAACTTTCTTCCAAAGGAAAATCTGCTAACCATTGCAATTTTGGGGAAAAACTGCAAACCATTGCAATTTGGGAGAAAAACTGCAAATTCAGGCATCACAAAAAAGAAAAAAAGGCCCACGGGATCCTAGGAGGATTGGTAAATTGCAGTCAATGTTCAAAAATGTTTAATTTGAGTTTGAGTTGAGTTGAGTTTTGAGTTTATTTCGAACATGCAATCATACAACATGATACATCACAATCTCCAGTTTCTCTTTTCAACATGTTCAAAAAGGAGTAGGAAGAAGCAGAGCTTATTTAATCCTACCCCTTTTCTTTTACATAACAGTTGCTAAAACTTTTGTTCACTTCCTGTTCTCAATTTATTCACAATATACTCCATAAGTAATCACAATAAAAATAAGTAAATACATAATAATTGGTGAAGTAAGTTACATTTCATATGTTGAGATAAGTAAGACTATTTTGTGAGTGAAAGAATGAAAGAATGGATGAGTTAAATAAATTCAGAATGTTTATCATGGTTCTTCTTCTTTATACTTTGTAAACACTTTAAGTTTGAAGAGTTTCTTGAAGTGGATCATATTAGTACATTGTTTGATTGCTTTGCTTAATCCATTCCATAATTTAATTCCATATACTGAAGGTCTTAAGTGTTGTATGTGCATACAAATGTTTTAATTTAATTTAATTTAATATGAGAATATGTCAATACTGAGTTTTTTGGTGTCAGAGTAGCAAAAACCCATTTAAAATACTGATTATAATTTAAACAAATCACTAGCGGATGCAAAAAAAAAAAAAAAAAGCCTTAAAATTAAACATTTTGCCGCAACTTTCCAAAATGCTGCTGCAAAATCAGGTTTTTTTGCCACAATTACAAAAAAGCCTGTGAAATGTAGGAAGACTTGGTCAATTTACAGCAATTGTGCAACAAGGCCGCATACTACTTTTACCAGCTTTCTTACGCATTGGACGTGCTCTGAGTTTTAGAATTCCACTGAGATGGAGCACTGATTTAATTTCAGGAGCCCGGAGTACACTAAGACTTCTCAGAACTTTGAGGAACACTGGCTTCCAAATAAGCCTAAGTGGGGTCATTGTGCGCAAAAACACTGCAACTGTTGAAATGGAAAGACGGGAGCGCCTATTCCAAAGTCAAAAAGAAATCAAACCAGAGTAGCAGAGAAAGTCACAATCCCACAATCCATAAAAAAATCTCCACTGGTGACTGTCATGCAACACTACAGTTTGCATATTCCTTAATATAATTAAAAATATCAGAACATTTTATTTCCTCACATACTAAAATATGACACTAAAAGTCTGCAATTATGGAGCTCATAAAAATATGCATCTGCACTAAAAGAAGCACCCATTAACTGTGGTTGTACTTGCACTTAGTCATTATCACTGACCAGATTACAAAACGATTGGAGGTGTTCAGACTTAATTGCCCAAAAATCACTGTTTTCTGTAACTTATTTCCCAGCAGATTTGTTTTATAAACACATAGGAGCTTCCCCTGTTTGACAATAACAAATGGTGCTGGGAAATAACAGTTAATTATTCATTAAATGTGTATAATGTATCAAAACTATTACAATAAAAAAACACTGACAACTATTTCATATGAATATGCCAGTAATAGAGGGAAGGTGAACCAATCAATGACATGTGTGGGTTGTTGCTATACAGACTTGAATAAATAAGGGTCTTGTTTCTCAGATCAATGTTTCTAATAAGTTAAAGATACACCAATCAATAGACTATGAAACTTTCCATTATTTGAAGTAACTCAGCTAGTGATTGTACAACCTAAAAGTGTACTCTTAACATCTCTCGTCATCTGTAATATCTAGTCTCAGCAAAAGTAGAGACAAACCAAAGGGCAGGATAAAGACTGAGGGCGGTAAGCATTGAAGCCATGCCAATATTATCATTATTATATGAAAAACACTTGTTAATAGATAACCAGTTCACCTAACAGCTACACCAGTCGGGATTGACTCATAATGACATTTGGTGTAATTTTTTTTTCACATAATAATTCAGACTTTCCAACAAATTGTTTCATGAAAAAAATACTGTAGTATTCCAATAAATAATGTGGGCTAATTATGTTGGTTTCCTCCCAACAAGGCCAAACACCTGTAGATTAGGTCAGGTTACGGCATGCCTTTGAAGACTGAATAAGGTTGTGAATGGTAGTCTGTTGCGATCCGCCACCTCATATGTTTAAATGTTTTATTACTATAGATGTTAAATGAAATAACGCATTATTTACAAAATATGATCAAGTTTAAGCACAGAATAATCTCGCAATTTAGTTTGACCGCACATTCACCTTTATCTTAAAGGGGAACTGCACTTTTTTTGAAAGTTTTCTTATCGTTCACAATTATTATGAGAGAGAAGCACACATCTTTTTTTTTAGGACTCTAAAAAACACGCAAAATGTGGCTAATGGGAGTCACCATTGTAGCCTTCGAAGCCCTCTATAACAACTTCAAAACCCTCCATCAACGTTTTATATACACACTGCAAGTTTATATATAATGAAGTAACAGACACCTTCATAACAATATGTAATATGTACAATATTTACCGTATTTTGGTCAATTTTAAGGATTGCTGGAACTTCTTCCTCAGCGCATTTGTTTCCGTTTCCATAGCAGCGCTCTTCCGACTTCCGACAACAAATGTGTGTTCTACTTCCGGAAACAAACGCGAGTGTGTTCTAAGACTTGGTAACAGACAACAAAGACGACTATTTTTGGACAAATGAGGATTCACACACTTACCTTTTTGAACCTGAATTTACGGAGGATGAACTACTGGTTATAGAAGCGAGCACAAAGAAAGGGTGAAAAGTTGGAGCAGACAGAATCCGAGAGAGTGAGAACAGCGTGATTTGATGCTGTAAATGTGGAACTTGGAGCCAAACTATGTTGACAAACTGTACGCTTACCTAAAATCAACGGGAAAAATACTGCTGGCCCAAACGGACAACTGTACATCGAGTAAGTCACTATAATGTTGATCATGATACATGCAGAACTTAATGCTTGTTAGTACAACTACAGCACATACAGTGTCTAGCTAGCTGTGCAAAAACAAAACATGAATTGTGGGCTGATACGTTACAGATACTGTAATATGATTGTTCATGTTTATCAGTCAGTACAAATTAGTGTCCTATCGCATTGTGTTGTGCATTATTATAATGGATTAGATTTATATACCGCTTTTCTATACACTAGACACTCTAAGCCCTCACAGAGAAGTGAGAACCCATCATTCATTCACTCCACATTTACACAAAGACGGTGGTAAGCTACATGTGTAGCCACAGCTGCCCTGGGGTAGACTGACGGAAGCGTGGCTGCCAATTTGCGCCTACGGCCTCTCCCACCACCACCACCAAACATTCATTCACTTTCATACACCACTGTGAGCGGCACTGGGAGCAAGGGCAAGTCATCGGCCGAAACACAAGCAAGAGAACCTCCTACTGACTTGTGATTGGTCAGATCATACTGAGTTCAAGCACATTGTTACTTTCATTCTGATTTGCATACTTATAGAGGGGTGTGGTCTGGGAGTGGTCTGCGGCGGATTTTGCGTTGTAACAAAGTAATGTGCTTGGATTTGTGCGTGCAAACACTTTAACACATCTAAATTTTTACTCTTTTCTGGGTTTGAACTTGCATCTATTTTTAGTAGGAACGCCACACCACTGTTGTTACATGAGGCCCCTGGTCAATGCATTCACCAAAGCTACGTAAAGAGACTATTATTATTATTCTACAGAGGCACTATAGAGAGCCTACTGACCAACAGCATCTCTGTCTGGACTGGAGGCTGCAGTGCCTCAGACTGGAAGTCTCTCCAGAGAGTGGTGAGGACGGTGGAAAAGATCATCAGGACTCCTCTTCCTCCTATCCAGGAGATTGCAAAAAGCCGCTGCCTGACCAGGGCTCAGAAAATCTGCAGAGACTTCTCCCACCCCCACCATGGACTGTTTTCACTGCTGGACTCTAGAAAGAGGTTCCGCAGCATCTGTAGCAGAACCTCCAGGTTCTGTAACAGCTTCTTCCCTCAGGCCGTAAGACTCTTGAACGCATCATAATTAAATTATCCCCTCAATTCCCCCCAAAAATGGATGAACTCGCTGGAATATAAAGACAATATAACACACATCCATAAACGTGGATGCATATGCAAAAGTGCAATATATCTATCTGTACAGTAATCTATCTATTTATACCTGCACCTTATTGATTTTTTATCCTGCACTACCATGAACTAATGCAACGAAATTTTGTTCTTATCTGTACTGTAAAGTTCAAATTTGAATGTCAATAAAAAGGAAGTCTAAGTCTAAGTCCATTATTGTGCTTGCTCGCAAACAATGCTTCAAAATTCACCCCGACGAAACTTTGGATACATCCAAGGTAGTGTTGTCTCGATACCAATATTGTGGTACCGGTATTTCGGTACTTTTGTAAATAAAGGGGACCACAAAAAATGTCATTATTGGCTTTATTTTAACAAAAAATCTTAGGGTACATGAAAAATATGTTTCGTATTGCAAGTTTGTCCTTAAATAAAATATTGAACACACAAGACAACCAGTAGTGAGTAAAAAAAACTAAGATTCCTAATTTAGCTGCTGACATATGCAGGAGCATATTTTGTAATTTTCCATTCTATTATTTTGTCAAAATTATTAAAGGGGAACATTATCACCAGACCTATGTAAGCGTCAATATATACCTTGATGTTGCAGAAAAAAGACCATATATTTTTTTTTACCGATTTCCGAACTCTAAATGGGTGAATTTTGGCGAATTAAACGCTTTTCTATTATTCGCTCTCGGAGCGATGACGTCACAACGTGGCGTCACATCGGGAAGCAATCCGCCATTTTCTCAAACACCGAGTCAAATCAGCTCTGTTATTTTCCGTTTTTTTGACTGTTTTCCGTACCTTGGAGACATCATGCCTTGTCGGTGTGTTGTCGGAGGGTGTAACAACACGAACAGGGACGGATTCAAGTTGCACCAGTGGCCCAAAGATGCGAAAGTGGCAAGAATTTGGACGTTTGTTCCGCACACTTTACCAACGAAAGCTATGCTACGACAGAGATGGCAAGAATGTGTGGATATCCTGCGACACTCAAAGCAGATGCATTTCCAACGATAAAGTCAAAGAAATCTGCCGCCAGACCCCCATTGAATCTGCCGGAGTGTGTGAGCAATTCAAGGACAAAGGCCCTCGGTAGCACGGCAAGCAATGGCGGCAGTTTGTTCCCACAGACGAGCAACTAAACCCCCTATCGACCCTAGCTTCCCTGGCCTGCTGACATCAACTCCAAAACTGGACAGATCAGCTTTCAGAAAAAGAGCGCGGATGAGGGTATGTCTACAGAATATATTAATTGATGAAAATTGGGCTGTCTGCACTCTCAAAGTGCATGTTGTTGCCAAATGTATTTCATATGCTGTAAACCTAGTTCATAGTTGTTAGTTTCCTTTAATGCCAAACACATACCAATCGTTGGTTAGAAGGCGATCGCCGAATTCGTCCTCGCTTTCTCCCGTGTCGCTGGCTGTCGTGTCGTTTTCGTCGGTTTCGCTTGCATACGGTTCAAACCGATATGGCTCAATAGCTTCAGTTTCTTCTTCAATTTCGTTTTCGCTACCTGCCGCCACACTACAACCATCCGTTTCAATACATTCGTAATCTGTTGAATCGCTTAAGCCGCTGAAATCCGAGTCTGACTCCGAGCTAATGTCGCTATAGCTTGCTGTTCTTTCCGCCATGTTTGTTTGTGTTTGCTTCACTATGTGACGTCACAGGAAAATGGACGGGTGTTTATAACGATGGTTAAAATCAGGCACTTTGAAGCTTTTTTTTAGGGATATTGCGTGATGGGTAAAATTTTGAAAAAAACTTTGAAAAATATAATAAGCCACTGGGAACTGATTTTTAATGGTTTTAACCATTCTGAAATTGTGATAATGTTCCCCTTTAAGGACAAGTGGTAGAAAATTAATTTCTAATCTACTTGTTAATTTACTGTTAATATCTGCTTACTTTCTCTTTTAACATGTTCTATCTACACTTCTGTTAAAATGTAACGACAGGACGTGACGACAGGTGAGGGACCGGTACTTTTTAGAGGCGGTATAGTACCGACTATGATTCATTAGTATCGCGGTACTATACTAATACCGGTATACCGTACAACCCTAATCCAAGGTAATTTGTATTATTTGCAGCGATAAATTCCCTTATCATTTAAACACAAGTTTAAAATCCAAAAGTATGTCGATGGATGTTCTCTTTCATCCGGGTCATTGTATTCTCAGGGCATTCAACTATTTGATAACTGGAATGCTCAGTTTGCCTTAGAAGACGTTTTGCTTATCATTTGAGCAGATTTTATCAGTTCATGGTCATAGCTCTAGATTGGTCAGATTGAATCCAAATGCTGTTGCCAAAGTCCCTCCAATTTATACTCTAAAAATAATCTGAAAGCAAAACATGTTTCAGAGGGAATATACAGTACCTACAGCAATGCAGTCAACAGAAGTACCAGAGCTAAGTTAAACATCACCTTTGTAGCAAGTACCATTAATCGTGATTAATTACAATTTCTAATGTGAACTAATGTGAATGTGTGTGTACAAGTGCTTCCGAAAGTTGTTTTATTGTAAGAAAACAATGAATCCATTAATAATAGTCACAAACAAATACAAAGATTTAAGTTTATAACAGAGTAAGTTCAGAGCAACTTTATTTATTTCAGTGATGAACAGCAGGTCACCCTGATACTTTTGTTCACACTTTTGATATAATTGATACAAAAGCACTTTTGGTTCAAGTTAAATGAGTAGTGGTTGAACCTGCTACTATTTGACTGACTCAAATGTGCCCTCATATTTAAAAAAGGATTACGTTCAACCAATTCCAGTAACCACATTTCAGTACAACTTTAGTAACACATAGCCAGTTATTAAAAGTTGAATTTCAGTCTTTTTGTTAAGCACAAGTGTTTTATCAATAGTTTGAGGAGATTTTGGTAACATATAGTAATTTTTTAAGAGAATGAAAACAGCAGGTTGTGGTGGACATTTAAGACCAAAGGACAAAACCACAACGTATGCTGACTGCAGGGACACTTATTAGAGCTGTGGTCTCAAAACAGTGCCATTTTTTGCATGCGCAGTTTTAATTTACACTCACCAAAACTCTACTCGTGCACGGACTGTTATTGCACTAGCGATGTGTTTCTCTCTTTATTTACACGTGTGGCATTCCACCATTTTGGCACATAAGGCCAATCAATACACGGACTCTGCAACTCCCCCTGATTGGTCACTTTAAACTAGATCATCGATCATCAGTGCCAATATTTGGCATTTTGAAGTACATCGGTATAGGCCTCTTTTTTATTTAGTATTTAAAAAAATTAAATAGTCAAATAGATAGGTATAACCACTGCTCAAGTACCAGCCCTTTTGTCTTGCATGAGAAGAGTTGCCTTTTTTTAGACACAAATATTACAGAGAAGATATCCCTGCCAAACATCCCAACTTTGTGTAAATGTATTGACAAATAGGAGACTTATTAGTTAAGTGAAGAAGAAAAAGAGGCAGTATTCTCAAACTTTCTGGAACATGCAGGAAGAAATGTTTCATCTACAGTATAAGATATGTGAGGAAGCCAAGAATTGATTTTATTTAAATGTTCGCAATATTCCAGGGTTCCTCGCAAGAAAACCTTACAATGTGTTAAAATTAAGGGTGTAACGGTACGTGTATTTGTATTGAACCGTTTCGGTACGGGGGTTTTGGTTCGGTTCGGAGGTGTACCGAACGAGTTTCCACACGGACATATTAAGTAGCGTACCGCACTTTGTGTAAACAATGCACACTGAGGCACAACACACGGCATGCTAGCAGCGACCGGGCTACGACAACATGTAAAAGCCAGAGCTGGAAGACCCTCTTGCCTCGATAAGATCTTCCGTTTGGGAACGCTTCGCGGTGCGATACAACAATGGAGGACGGAAGTTTGCCGACATTGTTCAGCAGCGGTAGTGTATGCTTCTGCCAACACGTCAAACATGCTAACCCATTTGAAGCGTCACCACTCCCAAGTGAACATCGCTTCAACGAAGAGAAAGACGAACGTCGTGCAAACACCGCATTCAAGCAGCCTCTCCTCGGCGAGTCAGACAGGGCTAAAGCAATAACAAATGCCGTTGGTGTTTTTATAGCAGCAGATTTAAGACCATATTGTATTAAAAACTAGATTTTGACCCACTTCTATGGTGGAAGAACAATGAGCCCATATATCCTTTTACTGCCAAATTAGCCAGGGACTACCTGGAGACATTGTAACTGCAAGCAGGTCTGCTCTTTCTGCAGACAATGTGGATAAACTGATTTTTCTGACAAAAAACATGAAGGTTGAGTGAAAGTCACCAGGGTTAAAGGCTGGGGTCACCAGGGTTAAAGGCTGGGGGGAAAAGAAAAGTTAATCTGAGACTGAGTTGACTTGAAACTGTTTAATGTTGCACTTTTTATATGTAGAAGAAAAGTTTTGTCATTTTATTTAATCTGAGCAACAATTTGAGGCAGTTTAATGTTGATTAACGTGGACCCCGACTTAAACAAGTTGAAAAACTTCTTCGGGTGCTACCATTTAGTGGTCAATTGTACAGAATATGTACTGTACTGTGCAATCTACTAATAAAAGTCTCAATCAATCAAAAAAGCACTTTATATGTAGAAAGGTTTTGCTAAGAAACCATTCTGAGCCTTATCTTATTTAGTTTTTATTTTATATATGTTGACCACATTAATCCTGGCAATGTGTATATGTGTGTTATTGTTATGCTTAGCATTCATGACTGCCTGCTGTTGCACTGATCAGGGCAGAATTATTATAGTGCTCCCAATGTTAAAAGGATAAAGCCATTGTTTACAAATTTGGTAAATAAATAACCAAAAAATTTATATTTTGTTGTTTTCTTACTGTACCGAAAATGAATCGAACCGTGACCTCTAAACCGAGGTACGTAACATTTTGATAGATTTTTGAGCGCCGTATGTAATGTTCTATGTTTTCAATGGAACATATAAAATGTTGGTGTTGTTTACTTGAGTCATATTGCCATCATATTGCAGTCTACACATATCTCTTATGTTTGACTGCCATCTATTGGTCACACTTATCATTACACCATGTACCAAATGAAATTGCTTCGAGGTCTGTAAGCAAAACCAGAATTATTCCGTACATTAGGCGCACCGGGATATAAGGCGCACTGTCGAGTTTTGAGGGGAAAAAAAAGGATTTTCAGTGCGCCTTATAGTCCAGAAAATACGGTAATATCATAGGTCTTAGCTGCCAGAGTTTACACTGGTGTTTTGGTCGTCGGACCAAAGAGTGCCAGTAAAAGACATAAAGCAAGCATATTAAGGAAATAATAGTGTAGTTTGTGTGATTTGCTACAGGACGTACTGTAAACTCAAACACTGTACTTGTCATGATCCGTGGTCGGGTCATGTTTTGTTTAGTTATGTTCTGTTATTTTTGGACTCCCTTAGTTCCTGTTTTGTGCACCTCTGGGTTTGTTTTGGTTTCTATGGATACTAATTGGATTCACCTGCCTCTGGTTAGTGGTCGGCACCCTCACCTGCAGTCGACCACTAATCAGAGAGCTATTTATTCACCTTTCTCGCCACACTCAGTCCGGCTTTATTGTTTGCTGTATGGAACAGTCACGTTGGTATTCGTGTTTTCTGGCTAATGATTCCTGTGCTAAGTTTTGGTTCTTTAGCTTCTCGTGCGAACGGCACTCTTTCCTTTTGTTTGGTTCCTGTCTTTTTGTAATGTGTAGGATTTATGACAATAAATCATATTCCTAACTTCACGCTTTCGTCCGGAGTTATCCGTTCTGCATCTGGGAGGAACGACCCCGCAGTAAGTTGTGGCCCACACGTGGCAGTACTGTATTCCAAACCAAAATGCCATATGCTGTTTCCACCAGCTGAGATTACATACAGAGCTTCTAAAATATACTTTTAAAGAACGATTTTGCCGCATTTCTGTCCAAATGGGAGAGAGAGAAGCAGAGAGACAGAACTTTTGACTCTCGAGCACACAAATAAAACACATTTTTCGAGACGCTCTACAATTCCACAGTACATTTGGGATAAAAACAGGTATACCACTTTTGTGCTTTGACTTAAGTTATTTTTTTAATCCAATAGTGTTCCTCACCTTCTTTGTCAAAGTGCTGGTACTTAAAACCTTCTTTGGCCCCATGGCGTCTTATTTTACAGTGGCAGAGCTAAGTCGCCAACAAGTTGGATTTTTTATTCGTGCACTCGATTCCACAAAAGGATACGCGAGGGAACCAACTTACGTAAGTTTGGCTGCACAATAAATGGTTAATGGTAAATGGGTTGTACTTGCATAGCGCTTTTCTACCTTTCTAAGGAACTCAAAGCGCTTTGACACTATTTCCACATTCACCCATTCACACACACACACATTCACACACTGATGGCGGGAGCTGCCATGCACGGCGCTAACCAGGACCCATCAGGAGCAAGGGTGAAGTGTCTTGCTCAAGGACACAACGGACGTGACTAGGATGGTAGAAGGTGGGGATTGAACCAGTAACCATCAGATTGCTGGCACAGCCACTCTCCCAACTTCGCCACGCCGTCCCCAACAATAACAAACATTTGGCAAAAAATTTCATTGAAAACCGTATCCTACGAAAATTGGACACCGATGTAACACTGTACTGTTTTTTCTTGGTGATTACTGAGCAGTTGTATTGGTTGTGGCATGCTAAACTTAAGTGAAGAGATTATTCACTTATATATAAATACAGTATATACATGAAATGTACAAGAGAGATTACATTGGAAGATCTCTGACTGACAGTTTATGTTCTCTTCCAGAATGAGGTGTGGCGTCTCCTTTCTTAGGACGTGTTTTCTACCACTACGTCTTGACCCTATGTTTTGAGGACTGAGGGCTGGGAGTAAGACGAATTTGGGATTCGATCCAACTCAAAGTCATTTTTTAAATGTCAGTCAGACTCAATTAAAAAAAAAAAAAAAAGGTAAATAAAATACACAAATAATTGACAGCCACTCCAACATATTTTCTCACTCCACCGAATTATAATGTCAGTGCAAGACAAACAGACATGACATTACACCGAAAGAAATGCTCGCTATTTCCCACAAAAACATTAAACCTGTCGATCGATAGTGACGTTGAAGGTGGGCTGTGTGCGTGCATGTGTGAGGAAGGAATTGATCAATGGCGGTTCCCTCTCCTTTTCAGTGCACAGCAGCAGACAGGGAGGGGGTGTGGGCTAGTGGGATGAGTCACACGCATAATGAACTTGCCTGTTGTGCTATTCAATACAAAAAAAGGAACAGGAAAAGCAAAATAAACTGGCTTTTATCACACCGGACGACTTACAGTTAATCGGCCATGAGACAAATTGGTTCTCGATTGAAGTGTGCAGCCCCGTCACAACATTTTTTTTTTACCTCTCCAGTAAGATATGGCGAAGGAAGATAAAAGGTAGCATTGTTTATTGTGCTGGTGCAAGTTTTAATATGAGGTTACTGCTGAATGTGTATTCGCATTGACGTTATAGCTCGGTTAGACACTTTTCACCCCATTTACACACATGTTTACAAGGTTATTTACTTTTGCTGAGAGATGGGCAGAACAAGCCTGGTGATAACAGGTTGAGCATTTGTGATGACTGACGCCAAACTTTGGAGTGAGTCATTCACATTAGTATTTCATTGAGAGGGGTGTCAAACCAGAGGGAGGAAAAAAACCCTGGTGGTTGTTATTATTAGGGGTGTGCTGATCAATCTGCATTGGCTGATTTTTGTAAAAAGGTATGCCGATCCTTTCTGTCTTCATACCAGTGATGCCAACTTGGCGACTTTGTCGCTAAATCTAGCAACTTTCCAAATCCTCTTGGCAACTTTTTTTGGGAACAGATACTCAGGCCTCGAATTTTAACTTTTTACGGTCAAGGCAAGTGTTGCCTTAAAGGAGGGCTCATATTTTAGGGCACCAAGGCAAGTTGGAAGGGCACCAAGGCAAACATTATTTTCTTTCGAGGCATTTAGACTGAAGTCACATTTGAAAAGATCAGATTCCAATTGGATTTAGACTAGCTCCTGATGTGGCCTGTATTTGATGCCAAAAGATCAGATTTTAAGCATTTTGTAATGTTAAGACTGGCAAAAAAAATCAGATGTGTGTCACTTGAGGGCAAAAGTAAACGGGGCTTTGGAGACTCTGAAGGGAAAGCCCTCTGCCGTTACTGTCCTCAACGAGCAGTGGCGGGTGCTGCAGTGAGCCCCTCCCCCATTCCAAAGCACTCACAGACGTAACTGTAACTGGCGCTGCTGCTGCGCAAGCAGACCGAAGACCCTCACCACTCAAAGTCCAGACTGCAAATGAAATGCGCGTGTGCAACGCTGTCACTGTTTTGGCTTTGGTTTTAAGAGCAAGATGTAAATGTAAATATTTCCTACTGTCATGACACGCTAAAATAATTCACTGCAACATCTCAATCCTATCGTTCATGTTAATGAGCCAGTCAATAGATGATTAATAATGTCATAACCCTCTAGGCCATACTTGCCAACCCTCCCGGATTTTCCGGGAGACTCCCGAAATTCAGCGCCTCTCCCGAAAACCTCCCGGGACAAATTTTCTCCCGAAAATCTCCCGAAATTCAGGCGGACTCAGGTCCGTATAAACAGCGTGCCTGCCCAATCACGTTATAATTGTAGAATGATGGAGGGCGAGTTCTTGGTTTCTTATGTGGGTTTATTGTTAGGCAGTTTTATTAACGTCCTCCCAGCGCGGCAACAACACACAACAACAACAGCAGTCAGGTTTTCGTCTACCGTAAAGCAGTTTGTCTGCCGTAAACAGCAATGTTGTGATACTCTTAAACAGGACAATACTGCCATCTAGTGCATTTGATGAAAGCACTTTTGTGCATGCCACACAGCAATGCATCATCAGAGAGGGTGTTCAGCATGGTTAGAAAAATAGTGACAGAGAATAGAACAAGGATGGACAATTCAACCCTTAACTCAACAATGAGTAGATGAGTGTTATGTGTGTGTATATGTGTAAATAAATGAACACTGAAATTCAAGTATTTATTATATATATATATATATATATATATATATATATATATATATATATATATATATATATATATATATATATATATATGTATATATATATATATATATATATATATATATATATATATATATATATATATAATAAAAGAAATATATATTTATAGCTAGAATTTACTGAAAGTCAAGTATTTCTTGTGTATATATATATATATATATATACACATATATATATATATATATATGAAATACTTGACTTGGTGAATTCTAGCTGTAAATATACTCCTCCCCTCTTAACCACGCCCCCAACCACGCTTCCCCAACCACGCCCCCCCCACCTCCCGAAATCGGAGGTCTCAAGGTTGGCAAGTATGCTCTAGGCTTTTGATCAAATTTGATTCTATAATATTGTATTTAATTTGACGAAAGTTCAACTTGGAGCTGTGATTATAATTAGTATTTTTTTCAATTCACTTTTTTCTCTCCGACGTTATTTCTCTCTTCTACAGCATCCAATGCAATCAATTATGCAAATGAGGTGATGAAGTGACTTTTAGGACTGCCAATAGCTACTTTCCTTACTGAAGAGTTGGCAACACTGCTCCATCCACAGTGTGGAACCGCTCCCCTAAACTAATAATAATCACCTCCATTACGGCAAATATACTGAATTTCTTAGTATCTTAAGTATCATTATTATGTATTATTATCACTAGAACACAAGGCTAAACATAATACATTACCGAGAGGACGCCAGGGGCAGGCATGCTACTTTGACGCTTACCTAGCTGAGCTTAACCTAGCTAAGCTTGAAACATTGCCAAGAACTAAGTGCTTAGTAAACTTTTAGAAGTGTAGATAAAACCATGTTGCAGCACAAAGTGAGCAGTTTTTAACAGGAAATTACCAAGTTGATTCAAGTAGAGTGTAGAGCATGAGTGTCAAACGTATTGTAGCTCAGTGGCCGCATGAGGAACAGTCTATTCCAAAGTAGACCAGACTTCCATCCATTCATTTATTCATTTTATATCACTTTTGGGAATAATAACTTAAAAATAAAGACCACTTTAGATTGTTTCCCAGCAGGCACAAGACATTAAAACAACGTTGAGAACTTGTTGACTTAGGTCCTGACGTCGAGCAACTCAAACCTAACTTTGGAACAACAAGCTTTTTGACGATGTTAAATCAATGTCGGGTTCTGACGTTAATTTGACCATTGAATTTTGGTCATTTCCCAACCCATCGTTGTTTAGAAGTCAGGGGTTAGTGCATGTGCCTCACAAAAGGAAGGTCTTAGGTTCAATCCCCGGGCTCGGGGTCTGTCTGTGTGGAGTTTGCATGTTCTTACCATGATTGCGTGGGTTCCCTCCGGGTACTCCGGCTTCTTCCCACCTCCAAAGACATGATTGGCAACACTAAATTGGCCGTAGAGTGTGAATGTGAGTGTGAATGTTGTCTGTCTATCTGTGTTGGCCCTGCAATGAAGTGGCGACTTGTCCAGGGTGTACCCCGCCTTCCGCCCAAATGCAGCTAGATAACAAATAATAAAAACTTTTCTAGGTATCAAATACGGTCCGTGCACGTCGCAGCCATCCGTTTTCTCATTTGGAATAGAACAATTGGTAACACTTTAGTATGGGGAACATATGAACCATTAATTAGTTGCTTATTAACATAGGGTTAGGGTTAGGGTCAGGGTCAGGGTTAGGGTTGGGGTTGGGGTTGGGATTGGGGTCAGGGTTGGGGTTGGGGTTAGGGTTAGGGAAGACTTTTAGTTAATGGCTTACTGGTTGTATAATAAGGCCATGCAGAATAAGGCAGTAATAAGTACTTAATAAGTACCTAATAAGTACTTCACAATGACTAATTAACAGCCAATATGTTACTAATTTGCATGTTAATAAGCAACTAATTAATGGTTCATATGATCCCAATACTAAAGTGTTACCGAAAAATTATTTAACATAACAATCCTTGTTCCCTGTTCTTTTGGTTTGATAATAAAAAACGGAAAATGGATTGTTATCCATTATCCCAATTTACTAAGCTGCTTGAACATCAAAAAAGGAATTAAAACAGCGAGTGGAAAACTAGTTTCTCTATTTCAATGTTCTTGCGCAATGTCTCTTTTACGTATACTCGTCAGCAACACAAGAAGAAGAGTGAAGTTTGCCAGCTCGATAGAGAACCAATAAAATGTGTCACTGTCCATGTCTCTGGACATTAAACTATTGAAGGAAATTCTTGACAGCAACAAAATTGTTTTGACAACACTGATACTGTTTTTGTCTTCTTCTTCTGTTGTTCCAGGTCGCTCACAGGTCCGTGTACCTTCCGTTCATTCTATTTCTAATTCTCAAATGCAAATCAAAAAACTAATTTCTGGCCATTTTTTCTATTCATTTCTGAAACAAAAGTTGGACAACTATTTAATGACACTTTTAAAACGACAGTCGGACTCCTGCTGAACAAAGATTTTACCATTATTCTAAAAACACGCTGAACGCAAAGGAAAAGCTAAAATACTGCTTCCGGTTCAATTTGTCCTCACACAAATAACCACACATTTTTGCATTTTATATTCGATTTTTGTGTTTATCTGGAAAAATAAAAATACATAAAAGGAAAACAGCACAAAATCCAATTTTATGGCAATATTTTAATGAAAATCAACCCTTTTTTGTTTGTTTTAAAATTTGCCATATAAAATAAAAATCGAAAAACGGCCCTAATTTTAGTTTTTGATTTGCGCTTCAGAATTGGAAATAGAACGAATGGAAGGTACACGGACCCTTCCAAAATTGGATTCTGTGCTGTTTTGCTTTTATGGATTTTAATTTTTCCAGAAAAACGCAAAAAAAAATTGCAATAATGTGTATCTGTATGATGACAAATTGAACCGGAAGCAGTATTCTAGCCTTTCCTTTGCGCTTAGCATGTTTTTAGCATAACGGTACCATCCTTGTTCAACAGGAGTCCTATTGAGTCCTACATGTAAAAAATGTCATTAAATAGTTGTCTAACTTTTGTTTCAGAAATGAAAATAGAAAAAATGGTCCGAAACTTGTTTATTAGGACTCCTGCTGAACAAAGATGTTACCGTTGTGCTAAAAACATGCTAAATGCAAAGGAAAGGCTAAAATACAGCTTTTGGTTCAAGTTGTCATCACACAGATAACGATCGATTTTTTTGTTTATCTGGAAAAATAAAAATCCATAAAAGGAAAATAGTACAGAATCCAATTTTATGGCAATATTTTAATGAAAATCAAACCCTGTTTGTTTGTTTTCAAATCCATCCATCCATCCATTTTCTACCGCTTATTCCCTTCGGGGTTGCGGGGGGCGCTGGAGCCTATCTCAGCTACAATCGGGCGGAAGGCGGGGTACACCCTGGACAAGTCACCAACTCATCGCAGGGCCAACACAGATAGACAGACAACATTCACACTCACATTCACACAATCTGCCATATATAATAAAAATCGAAAAACGCCCCTAATTTTATTTTTTGATTTGCGTTTCAGAATTGGAAATAGAATGAACGGAAGGTACACGGACCCTCACAGACGAGGAACCTGTAAAGAGACGTGCAATCCACAGGAATTGTTTTTCACTTGTTGTTTAAATTCCCATTTTCGATTTTCAAACACATTAATAAATTCAGATAACGATCTATTTTTTGTTGTTGTTGTTTTTGTTATCACTAAACCGAAAAACAGGAAAAGTTGATTTTTATGTTAAATTATTTTTCTGTTCCAAACGAAAAACATTTGGCCGCGATGTATACAGACTCTATTAAAGAGAGTTGAGTTTTTTTTACACATTTTGGGGCAGTGAGGGTGTCAAAGCACGAAGTCTTGGAAGCAGTAGACGTAAAACAGTTTACGTTTCATCTATGTCTAGGGGGAGGAGTCGCAGCTCTGCTTTTGTGTACCTCTTGCTTGGCATACTTGCTTGGTCCTTCTATAAACCGTTTGCTTGCCTAACAGAATTGCTATTGTGACAGCCATTGGATTTATTTAAAACAGCAGTTTTGTTTATGAAAAATTGCAGCTCATTTTTATACTTTTTAAACTCATCTCGTAGCGTGCGGGCCATGCAGATTAAACCTGTTTGCGGGCCTGTTCGCCATACGTTTCACATCCTTGGTCTATAGCGAGGATGTTATAACAACTGTTGCTGTGTCAGCATTGTCACAGTCAGTACATGACATGTAAGAGGAGGTCGATCGATCCATAAATTGGTGGTGTTGATATTAGGGGTAGTATCAGTATATGATCCTAGAGTGATCAGATCGATAATTTAATTTCCCCAAAATAACTTATTTTTACGTTGTTTGTTGTGTTTCTTGATGTTTACGAACTCAGGGAATAATTCCTTAAACACAGGAGGTCTTAGAGCAGGGGTGTCAAACTCATTTTAGATCGGGGGCCACATGGAGAAAAATCTACTCCCAAGTGAGACGGACTGGTAAAATCACGACATGATAACTTAAAAATTAAGACAACTTCAGATTGTTTTCTTTGTTTAGAAACATTCTGAAAATGTACAAATCATAATGTTGTTGGGGGTTTTTTTGCACTTACATGTTGCGGTTAATAGTGTTCTATCTTTATTTGTCGTTATTTATACTTTCTGAATAAATTATGTGATAATGTTCATCAGTCAACTCATTGGTGTTCATTTTCAATCTATCAAAATAAAAAAAAAATATCAAAATCAAATTACAGGATGTAATTTATGTAGTGTGCTCATTTTCCTCGGCTGGTTCACTAACATCATCTGGTTTATTTATTTTTACAAATGTAGCATCATCTACAAATATACAAAGAATTGTTATTGCGACATCTAGTGAACACATTTAGAACAGCAGTTTCTTTCATTCAAAAATTTCGGCTCATTTTCATACTTTGCAAACTCATCCCGCGGGCCATATAGAACCTGTTCGCGGGCCTGATCCGGCCCACGGGCCATACGTTTGACACCCCTGTCTTAAAGGGCAAAAACCAAAGGATTTAAATGAGCAATAAATAGTAGTTGTTGCTTTTGTTTAGTTATTGGGTACCTTTGACTTTGTTTTGATCGAACAATTAATTTTACGTAATAAAAGATATTAAGGAACAAGTTTAAATATTGTGTTAATATTGTTAAACTGTCAAAAGCACTCACTATAAATACATTAGAACATGGAGTTAATACATGTGATGGGTATTGGCTGATCTCACTCATGGATGATCGGTATCGGAAGATCCGGAAAACCCTTAGTTATTATATGCTCCTGAGAACCAGAGTCCTCTGCAGTGGGCAATCGTTTTTGGTCTTTTGTCAGAGAGACACATTTAGAAAAAATAATTTACCAGTTATGCAAAACACAAATATCAAATGAAGAGGCCGCAGGTACCCAAAAGGATATTCCCCAGATATGAAATGTTTGATACCTACTTAAACAAAGAACTCAAAATGACATTTTGTTCTCTAAAAAAGGGCATGTAATATCTGCCTTTCCCAGCAGAGGGAATAGGAGAGTCAGGAGTAAAGTGAGTGGTGCAGCGTGTCAATGAGGTTACAAGGTGGTCTAATGCAGGACACACTTCAGCATGCACCTCACAGCATTCCTAATGAAATGCTACTTCCCAAATTGAACAGCCAAATGCATGATGGACTTTCTCTTGGTATGTTATGAAAAAAGCCCTGTAATAATTACCACTGAAATTTACGGGGAAAGTTTGAAAACATGTCTCATGAAAGAAAGAAAGCCACACGGTTATCATGGAAACAGAGGCCTCGTCTCATGTCTGTCTTATGGTTGAATTCATTAAGAAAAGGGGAGCAGGAACCTGAGAGAAGCCAGAGTACTCACCTAAATCCTACCTGTGACTCCCAAGCCCAGGTCAGTTACAGTGAGAGATCTAAAATGTCATTGAGGGGAGTTTTTACAGATCGTGTTACACCAACAGACAGACCATTAGGGAGACAGAGACACAGGTGCAGGATCGCTTTTCTTGTCGCGTCCGTTGCCATGGCACAAGTTAAGCTAACCGGTTTGCATTTCTTCCTCTGGTATACAAAGTTCACGGCGTACAGGAATTGGTTTGAATTTTGAAAATATAGTGAGAAAAGTGTGTGTGTGTATGTATATACTGTGTGTATATATATATATATATATATATATATATATATATATATATATATATATATATGTGTGTGTGTGTGTGTGTATATGTATACATATGTATATATGTGTACATATATACGTATATATACGTATATACGTACATATATATGTATATATATATATGTGTATATATGCATATATATGTATATATATATATATGTACATATGTGTACATATATATGTATATATACGCACGTATATGTATATATGTATATATGTGTGTATATATATGTATATATATATATATATATATATATATATATATATATATATATATATATATATATATATATATATATGTATATGTATATATCTATATATTTATATATCTATATATGTACGTTAAGTCAGGAAAAAACACAAGAGGCTATATCATCCCTAAAGCCTGTTACAGGCTTGTAGGGATGATATAGCCCAGGGGTAGGAAACCTATGGCTCTAGAGCCAGATGTGGCTCTTTTGATGACTGCATCTGGCTCTCAGACAAATCCTAGCTGACATTGCTTAACACGATAAGTAATGAATAATTCCGCAGGTAATCACAGTGTTAAAAATAACCACGTATCAACCAGACTACAAAGCCATCAGCAAAACCATACAGCACCAGAAGTCGCATTCATGGTGAGAAGTATTTTATTTATTATTGGTTACGTTCAGAATAACTGTTATTAAAAAGAAAAAGAGACTTACTATACCGTATTTTTTGGAGTATAAGTCGCACCGGCCAAAATGCATAATAAAGAAGGAAAAAAACATATATATAAGTCGCACTGGAGTATAAGTCGCATTTTTGGGGGAAATGTATTTGATAAAACCCAACACCAAGAATAGACTTTTGAAAGGCAATTTAAAATAAATAAAAAATAGTGAACAACAGGCTGAATAAGTGTACGTTATATGAGGCATAAATAACCAACTGAGAACGTGCCTGGTATGTTAACGTAACATATTATGGTAAGAGTCATTCAAATAACTATAACATATAGAACATGCTATACGTTTACCAAACAATCTGTCACTGCTGATCGCTAAATCCCATGAAATCTTATACGTCTAGTCTCTTACGTGAATGAACTAAATAATATTATTTGATATTTTACGGTAATGTGTTAATAATTTCACACATAAGTCGCTCCGGAGTATAAGTCGTGACTTATAGTCGGAAAAATACGGTACTCTAAAAATGTTGGTCTTACTTAAAAATGCACGCATTTAGTTGTATTCAGAGTAAAAGAATATTATATGGCTCTCACGGAAATACATTTTAAAATATTTGGCTTTCATGGCTCTCTCAGCCAAAAAGGTTCCCGACCCCTGATATAGCCTCTTGTGTTTTTTCCTGATCTAACGTATATTCCGCTCCAACCCGGTATTGAGCACTGTATAACGGATAAACCACAGAAACCTCGACTACATCTATATATGTAGATATCTATATATGTATGTGTATGTATATATCTATCTATATATATATATATATATATATATATATATATATATATATATATATATATATATATGTATATGTATATATATATATGTGTATGTATATATGTACAGTACGGGCCAGAAGTTTTGACACACATTCTCATTTCAATGTGTTTTCTTTGTTTTCATGACTATTTACACTGTGGATTGTCACTGAAGGCATACACCAAAGACATGCACCTGGGGATAGGTTGATTGGCAACACTAAATTGGCCCTAGCGTGTGAACGTGAGTGTGAATGTTGTCTGTCTATCTGTGTTGGCGATGAGGTGGCGACTTGTCCAGGGTGTAACCCCGCCTTCCTCCCGTGTGCAGCTGGGATAGGCTCCAGCACCTCCCACGACCCCGAAAGGGACAAGCGGTAGAAAATGGATGGATAATGAGAAATATTTGTATTTTATTTTAATTTGAGCAAGCTTTAAATAGGGGAGTAGATTAGTGTATTGTCAAATGGTATAACCTGTCATATTCAATTTACAAAAACAGGACTAACACATACAGTTAAATCCATAGGTGTTTGTTTTGTCTACACATAACCACAGGGGCTATGATAAAAAGCGATCAATATATGGTCAGGAAAAAAAACGAGTGCCTTGATTTTCAAGAACTCAAATACTTGGATGAAAATCCTTGCAGTCCAAAACTGCTTGAATGAAGTCTGGAGCACAAGGACATTAAATACAAAACCGTTATTGTTCCTTAGTTATTGTTAAACTGCACAAAAACTGAAGCAACTGTTCCCGTAGGAAATAAATAGGAAATGCAAATCGAATTAATTCTTTCCAGAAACAAAACACATTTTATAGAAATTAAATATAGTTTTATAGAAAACTATGTGAAATTCATTTAAATAGCAAATGAAATGGATAAATTAACATTTAACATCACTTTCACCGTAAAGGAGACCTGTGATGATTTTCGTCTATTCTGACTAGTGTTGTCTTGATACCAATATTTTGATGTCGGTACCGGTACCAAAATTGTTTCGTTACTTTTCCGTACTTTTCTAAATAAAGGGAACCACAAAAAATTGCATGATTGGCTTTATTTTAACAAAATAATCTTAGGGTACATTAAACATATGTTTCTTATTGCAAGTTTGTCCTTAAATAAAATAGTGAACATACAAGACAACTTGTCTTTTAGTAGTAAGTAAGCAAACAAAGGCTCCTAATTTAGCTGCTGACGTATGCAGTAACATATTGTGTCATTTTCCATTCTATTATGTTGTCAAATTTATTAAGGACAAGTGGTAGAACATTTATTATTAATCTACTTGTTCATTTACTGTTATCATCTGCTTACTTTCTCTTTTAACATGTTCTATCTACACTTCTGTTAAAATGTGATAATCACTTATTCTTCTGTTGTTTGATACTTTACATTAATTTTGGATGACAAATTGGGTATCAATCTGATACCAAGTAGTTACAGGATCATACATTGGTCATATTCAAAGTCCTCATGTGTGCAGGGACATATTTACTGAGTTTATAAACATAATATAAAAAAAACAAAAGCGAAAGAAGATGTTGTGATGCCAAAAAATATTGACGTAATAATAGTAGTATCGACTAGATACGCTACTGTACTTGGTATCATTACAGTGGATGTTAGGTGTAGATCCACCAATGGCGTTTGTTTACATTTTGGACCGATACTTTTCAGTATAGTACCGAAAATGATTCATTAGTATCGCTGTACTATACTAATACCGGTATACCGTACAACCCTAATTTTGACATTTTCTGATGTTACAATGTTGGATACTTGTGTTAAACAATGCCATAGCGTCAAATCATATGGTTCATGCATTATGTCATGAGCTTGCCCACAGTTTTGAATGTCTCTGCCCGTGGGGTTTTGCAGTCTGGCTACAAGGTGACATCACAGCAAGGTGGACATACTTTTTTTATGCACATAAAGTAAAGCTATCAACCAAAGGGTGGGAGAGCTTTGTATGAGGCCAGTTGAGTTTAAAGAAACGCAAGAGAAGGTAGGATAAATTATTATTGTTAGCTAATCTTGGCATGAATATAATAACGCTGACTTGTGACATGCAATGCTGCCAAAAGCATTTTTTTTAATGCAGCCCATAAAAGACCTTATATAACGCCAATTCATGGCTACCATTTATTGTGCCGCCTTCAGCTGCATGTTGTGTCATTTGTCAATATCTATGAGGTACAACAATACAGGTAACCCATGGTACGATCCATACCTCAGTTTTAAGGCCATGATTTGAGTTCTTTTTCGTTACATTTTGTGGGGATCAACAGAAAAAAAATTGTTCCCTGTCAAAGTTCTTTGGTTATTTTGTTTGCTATTAAAAACTGCATTCTGCAGTATACAAAGAATCCGTTGTGTACTGAATACTGTAAAACTTTTACCTGCGGCCTCTTTTAACGGCAAGGAGTTTTTTTAAATGAAAATACTAGGGCTGCGAATCTTTGGGTGTCCCACAATTCGATTCAATATCGTTTCTTGGGGTCATGATTCGATTCAAAATCGATTTTTTTCAATTCAACGCGATTCTCGATTCAAAAACGATATTTTCCCGTTTCAAAACGATTCTCTATTCATTCAATACATAGGATTTCAGCAGGATCTACCCCAGTCTGCTGACATGCAAGCTGAGTAGTATATTTTTGTAAAAAGCTTTTATAATTGTAAAGGACAATGTTTTATCAACTGATTGCAATAATGTAAAATTGTTTTAACTAATAAATGAACCAAAAATATGACTTATTTTATTTTTTTATGAAAATATTGGACACAGTGTGTTGTCAAGCTTATGAGATGCGATGCAAGTGTAAGCCACTGTGACACTATTGTTCCTTTTTTTTTTTTTTTTATAAATGTCTAATGATAATGTCAATGAGGGATTTTTAATCACTGCTATGTTGAAATTGTAACTAATATTGATACTGCTGTTGATAATATTCATTTTTGTTTCACTACTTTTGGTTTGTTCTGTGTCGTGTTTGTGTCTCCTCTCACTTGCTCTGTTTATTGCAGTTCTGAGTGTTGCTGGGTCGGGTTTGGTTTTGGAATTGGATAGCATTGTTATGGTATTGCTGTGTATTGTTTTGTTGGATTGATTAATTAAAAAAAAAAAGTATTTAAAAAAAAAAAATGGGAAAAAAAAAATCGATTTTTTAAAAATGAGAATCGATTCTGAATCGCACAACGTGAGAATCGCGATTCAAATTCAAATTGATTTTTTCCCACACCCCTAGAAAATACATTAAAGGGCAGTTAGAATTTGAGGTGCTCTAAAATAATGTGTACCAACACACAAAATAAGCTTAATGATTATTTTAGGAACAAAAGTTTTTTTTTATCCACAAACTCAAAAATGATTTTAACAAGAAGTGGCTGAAAAGTTTTTAGTTATATAGTCATGGTCAAAAGTTTTCATACACGTATAAAGAACATAATGTCATGGCTGTCTTGAGTTTCCAATAATTTCTACAGTTCTTATTTTTTTGTGATAGAGGTATTGGAGCACATACTTGTTTTGTCACAAAAACATTCATGAAGTTTGGTTCTTTTATGAATTTATTATGGGTCTACTGAAAATGTGACCAAATCTGCTGGGTCAAAAGTATACATACAGCAACATACATGATCAATTTTGGTGATGTAGAAAAGTTACAATCAAATCAAATGAGCTTCATGGTATGGCCTCTTAACTTCATGTGAGTGATTATGATTGACGACACCTGTTGACTTCTCTGAGCCCATTTAAATAGGGCTCATGTGATGCAGTCATTAGACTCGGTTACAAACGCGACAATGGGAAAGTCAAAGGAACTCAGCACAAATCTGAATCATTGACTTGAACAAGTTAGGAAAGTCACTTCGAGCCATTTTAAAGCAGCTTAAGGTCCCAAGAGCAACTGTGCAGGCAATTGTTTGTAAGTATAAAGTGCATGGCACAGTTTTTCCACTGCCACGATCAGTAAGAAAACGCAAGCTATCACCTGCTGATGAGAGACAATTGGTCAGGATGATCAAGAGTCAACCGAGAACCGCCAAAAAGCAGATCTGCAATTAATTGGAAGCTGCTGGAACACAGGTGTCAGTGTCCACAGTCAAGCGTGTTTTTGCATCGCCATGGACTGAGAGGCTACCATGCAAGAAGAAAGCCCTTGCTCCAGAAGCGACACCTTAAGGCTTGTCTAAAGTTTGCTGCTGATCACATGGACAACGATAAGACCTTCTGGAGGAAAGTTCTGTGGTCAGATGAAACAAAAATTGAGCTGTTTGGTCAAAGTACCCAGCAATATGTTTGGAGGAGAAAAGGTGAGGCCTTTAATCCCCGGAACACCTTCCCTACCGCCAAACATGGTGGTGGTGGCATTATGCTCTGGGCCTGTTTTGCTGCCAATGGAACTGGTGCTTTACAGAGAGTAAATGGGACAATGAAAAGGGAGGATTACCTCCAAATTCTTCAGAACAACCTAAAATCATCAGCCCGGAGGTTGGGTCTTGGGCACAGTTGGGTGTTCCAACAGGACAATGACCCCAAACACACGTCAAAAGTGGTAAAGGAATGGCTAAATCAGGCTAGGTTTAAGGTTTTAGAATGGCCTTCCCAAAGTCCTGACCTAAACCCCATTGAGAACATGTGGACAACGCTGAAGAAACAAGTTTATGTCAGAAAACCAACACATTTAGCTGAACTCCACCAATTTTGTCAAGAGGAGTGGTCAAAAATTCAACCACAAGCTTGTGGATGGCTACCAAAAGCGCCTTATTGCAGTGAAACTTGCCAAGGGACATGTAACCAAATATTAACATTGCTGTATGTATACTTTTGACTCAGCAGATTTGGTCACATTTTCAGTAGACCCATAATAAATTCATAAAAGAACCAAACGTCATGAATGTTTTTTGTGACCAACAAGTATGTGCTCCAATCACTCTATCACAAAACAATAAGAGTTGTAGAAATTATTGGAAACTCAAGACAGCCATGACATTATGTTCTTTACAAGTGTATGTAAACTTTTGACCACGACTGTATCTGAAGAGTTGAATCAGAGCAAACAAACAAAAAGTGTGATTAAAAAATATTTAGAGATTTTTCTTGATTTAAATTACTTTGTTCTCCCAGCAGGGTCAATAGTTAAATCACAAAGACGTTCTGTGCCTGCCTGCGAGTCCGCTTTGAGGGCAGGATTATCGCACGCAGTCAGTGTAACTTAAGTCTGTCACTAAAGTCAATGCACTTTCTAAATATTGTGTTTCAACTTCCATGCTAGTGTTGGACATATTTTTTTATTTTGTTCTTCTGGGCTTCACTTCCAGCTATATGAGGGGGAAGTGGCACAATGGCGCAACGGTGATTGGACATTAATTACGTCATGAGGAGCCTGAGTTTTGCAACGGTGGACAGGCACACTCGCACCCACACACGTACGCAGAGACACACAAGACCACGGTCCATAAACGCGTGCAAGATCATGCCATGTACCATTCCATCCTTACTGTATACTACTGCAGTATCTTGTAACGCCATATTTGATTGAGTTAATATATGCTAACAGCTGATCATCGTGATCGACCTGAAAACAATCACAATCATCAATCACAATCATATAATCTCACCCAGCCCTAATATAAGTGTACATTTACGGAGGAAACATTCATACTTTTAGAGAGGGTGGGGCATGGTTTCATTTGCAATCTTGGAACTCCTCCACGATTGAACAACTTACAGATTCAAAAAACGGGTTACAAATGTGACTTTGGAGCAAAATTTATGCAAAATTCACACCAAAGCATATCCACATGTTGTCTAGACCAAAACTAAGTGTTTTAAATGTAAATGAAAATCATTATAGGCAAAGACGTATTTTTCGGATTATAAATCACAGCTTTTTTGCATAGTTTGGCCGGGGGTGCGATTTATACTCTGGAGCGACTTATGTGTGAAATTATTAACACATTACCGTAAAATATCAAATAATATTCACGTAAGAGACTAGGCGTATATCAGCAACCGAAACCATGCTGTCCGGATTCAGAAAGACTGGAATAATTGGAACTGCAACTGACGATGATTCTGACGTAAGTGACGTACCAATAGAAGAGGAAGCGGCGCATTGTCTACCTTTGGAGTTGGCAGAGTTGTTTAGAAGCGACACCGAGGCAGAAGATTTCATCAGATTTAGTGATTAGGAGTGACAGATTGTTTGGTAAACGTATAGCATGTTCATGGGGGGACGGCGTGGCGCAGTGGAAGAATGGCCGTGCGCGACCCGAGGGTCTCTGGTTCAATCCCCACCTAGTACCAACCTCGTCATGTCCGTTGTGTCCTGAGCAAGACACTTCACCCTTGCTCCTGATGGGTGCTGGTTAGCGCCTTGCATGGCAGCTCCCTCCATCAGTGTGTGAATGTGTGTGTGAATGGGTAAATGTGGAAGTAGTGTCAAAGCGCTTTGAGTACCTGGAAGGTAGAAAAGCGCTATACAAGTACAACCCATTTATCATATGTTATAGTTATTTGAATGACTCTTACCATAATATGTTACGTTAACATACCAGGCACGTTCTCAGTTGGTTATTTATGCGTCATATAACGTACACTTATTCAGCCTGTTGTTCACTATTCTTTATTTATTTGAAATTGCCTTTCAAATGTCTATTCTTGGTGTTGGATTTTATCAAATAAATTTCCCCCAAAAATGCGACTTATACTCCAGTGCGACTTATATATGTTTTTTTCCTTCTTTATCATGCATTTTCGGCCGGTGCGATTTATACTCCGGAGCGATTTATAATCCGAAAAATACGGTAGTTGAGAGGTAAAAGGGGAGGGAAGAGTCACGAGAACGCTACCTTTCTACTTTGCTACAAGTTATATCTTGAATTCAATAGTGTTCCTTGGGCTCATGGTGGGTTTTTTTTGCAGTCGTAGTTAATTAAAATAATAAAGCACAAACATCAAATTACCAATGCCTGGGATTCTTTGTCGATTTTGCGGAATGAAATAACTTGTTGCGTGCAGTGTTTATCCAATAACTTAGACAGTATACAAAACCAGGACAATATTTTGTTGAAAATGTTCGTAAAAAAACAAAATCATACGAAAAGCGGGTCGAATAAAAACCGAGGTATCTCCTTGTAGGTGCTTTGCCAGGTCCTCACTGCAGAAACCTTTATGTTGTGCCTAACTAAAGGCCTTCATGCCTTCACTTGAAAGAAAATGTTTTCTTGGTTGGCTTGGCCTTCGAAGTTTATCTTTTTCTAACCGCAAAAAAGTCTTGAGTTGCTTCCATAGTATGCTGAAGGTCATTAAGCATTGATACTATGACGTGCCGTCCAATCAGTTTTGTAAAGGGTCTTGAATCCGTGCTATGTCTATCAGCAGTCACGCCATCAATCCACACTGGTAAGTCCATTCCATTAGCAGCCATACATACGTACCATGTCTATGAAAAAGTAGTTCCTTGCCTCCATCATGTTTAGCATGTTTAGGAGGGGTATCAAAATAAATTAGATTTTCGAATGAATCACAATTCTCTTTTGTAACGATTCCAAATCAATTCGAAAAATAAAGAAATCGATTAAAAAAACAACTAAATTGTTTTTAAATCTTTCCTGTCCCATCACTCAGGCAAATCATATAGTTGATGTAAAGGCCCATATCTGCTGTATAGATACATTAGAAAAGAGAAGTGATGGATACTTCTCTTCTTGCCTTATTTGTATTTGCATTTTGCAAGCATTTTAATAAACAAAACAAGTTTTCTTTCAAGTAATATAGAAATGTATCAGAGCTGTTCATCTATTTTATGGAATAATGTAGTTAATTATAGAACTGGCATCCAATGTTATTAAAAAAAGCTGCATCGAGAATCGATTTTGAATCAAATCGTTACTCCCAAGAAACAAATTGAATCGAATCATGTGGTGCCCAGAGATTTACAGCCTTATTGTTTAGCATGCTTCTCTGAGTTTTACAAGATCACGACACATCACTAACTTGTAGTCACGAGTGGGATGGCCATCTGTGTCCACTAGGAAGAAGGTACATAGGTATACTTCTATTTTTTAAGACTCTGCTTGAAATACTGCCTCCTTACATTAGTATTTTATCATACAGAGAACTCTTGACTCTTAGTTTTTACAATCAGACAATCAACTCTTGCTCTCTGTGCCTTTCGCCCGGACAGAGCAGGGCCAAAAAAACTTTTGCTTTGTACATGCTGTAAAAAGACTGGAAATTGAACAAGGTTTTACCATTAAATGCTTTAGAATTCAGACTGGCTCATTAATATCCAGTTGTGTAAATTGTGCATTCACATTTATGTTATTCTGCACCGTTTTTCATCTGTTTATTCTTCATATTCCTCTTCCACTCCGTTTTTCGGTCATCCATAACACCCAAACTGTTCATCCGATTGATCCTGTTCAAGTGTCAAAATGTTCAGCGCTTTAAGGACATGCAGGGTGTTTCAACAAACATTACCCAAAACTACCGGTTTTACAGTATTTTCACCCTTTTTTCTTTTGCCTTCTTCTCCTACATCTTTGAACTGATTCTAACCATTCCAACATCAAATTATTTATCTTAACCAGGACAATCATTGGTACTTTAACTTAACTTTAAAACTAGCCATTTTTCATACTGTAACAAATTTACAGTTTTTCAGTTATTCATGATTTTCCAAAATATAGGACAATACATTTGGGACTCAGCCCACCATTCTCACTTACAGTTTCCTTTTTTCCCCTGAAAATAACCTTGAATGCAAGTAATGTTCAACACTATCAGAAAATATATTTGTTGAGGTAAACAAAACATTTATATAGTCTGTAATGACCAAAAACGCAATACGTTTGCTAATGGGTAATGATGCCAATTTGATCTATTGCATTAAGATTAAACATTGGCAGCCATCTTTGTGTTTGATTGATTGATTGATTTATTGATTGATTTATTGAGACTTTTATTAGTAGGTTGCACAGTGAAGTACACCAAATAGTTCCCCTTAAGAGCTCATTTTCAATATGTTAATGTTAGTTTATTTAAACATCCTAAATATATTTTAATTGTGTTTGTGTAACATACTTTAGTGAAGCTTCACATTGAAGTCATTTTGTAAAGGCAGGGGTTCAATGATAACATAAGCAGTGGTGCAAAATGTGATGTTGGGTGATTTGAGAATTCAAGCACAAAGCGTCATAATTTAGACTACGACCTCTTTATCTCTCCTATCAATGTAAGTAATGGTTTGAACTTTTTTTTCTCTAAATGTTAGCTTGTGTGCCAGTAAATGTTTCATACAATCAGGTAACATATTTTTATGTTAAAAAAGTTGTTAATTCATCTCAAAAATTAGCTGAAAACATTGAATTGTTGCGGCAAAGACCTCTAGGTAATCAATCAATACAACAGTTGAATCTCTCCATTTAACAACAAAAGTTGGACATCACCTTGACAACTAAGACGTTTGGCCGAATTGATAACACATCTGCCTTTTCTCCGCATTAACGTGGGTTCAAATCCCAGAGGGAACAAAAGCAGAAATCTTTTTTAGATAATTTTACATCTTTGAGTGATATAGTTTAATGCCAACTATTAAGACATGCATTTATCATTTCTATAGTCATATTACATTTCAGTATAGTTTCCGATCTTCAACAATAAAACAATTTCAACATTGAAATAATTTCTACTATTAAAGTATTTCTATATTCAAACCATTTCACAGTCCAACTGTTTCTATCCTTCCTTCTATATTCCACTAGCATTTCAACCAGCATTTTTCAATACTCTAACCATTAATAACATATTTTATTGTAAAAAATATCTTGATATTTCCCCAAAATTAGCTGAAAACATTGTACTGTTACAGCAAATAATTCTGTGTAATTATTTTCGGGCAGAGGGGTTAGTGCGTCTGCCTCACAATACGAAGGTCCTGGGTTCGATCCTGCGCTCGGGACAGCTTGGCAGTTTGGCTGAAAAGATAACACCCATACCCCCCAACACCCGAGTAATGTAGATTCGAATCCTAGAAGCGACCAAACGAACAAAGCTTTTTTTGGGGGCAATTTTTCGTATTTATGTCAAATAGTTTAAATCGAACTATTACGACATCCATTTATCATTTCTATATTTATAGTACGTTTCAGTACAGTTACCGATCTTTAAGATTCAAACCATCCATCCATCCATCCATCCATTTTCTACCGCTTGTCCCCTTTTTTGGGGTCGCGGGGGGTGCTGGAGCCTATCTCAGCTGCATTCGGGCGGAAGGCGGTGTACACCCTGGACAAGTCACCAACTCATCGCAGGGCCAACACAGATAGACAGACAACATTCACACTCACATTCACACACTAGGGCCAATTTAGTGTTGCCAATCAACCTATCCCCAGGTGCATGTTTTTGGAGGTGGGAGAAAGACGGAGTACCCGAAGGGAACCCACGCAACCATTTCAAAGTTAAATCGTTCCTACCATTCATTCTACATGCCACTAGTATTTCAGTTGAGCTTCAGCGCTCAAATTTTCAAACCATTCCTACTGTTTATTCAAACTTTTTTCGAAATTAATTCTGCAGTCATTCCGCTATTAAATTCAACTTCAGCAATGATTGGGGCATTCACACGCAATTCCTACCGGAATTGCATAAACTCTAGTTCATCTGTGATGTTGGAACTTTGTGTGAAATGTTGCTGCCTTCTGGCTAGGACTCCCTTAAAAAAGGAGTGTTTAATTTTCACGGAACTTTTATCCTGGTTACAGTAAATACATAAATAAATGAACATCATGGATCCTGAGCTTTTTCTCCAGTTCTCTTGTTGTTTTACTGCAAAAAGTACCGTATGCTCCGGACCATAGGGCACATCGGATTATAAGGTGCACTGCCGATGAATGGTCTATTTTTGATCTGTTTTCATATAAAAGGCGCACCGGATTGATTATAGGGCGTATTAAAGGAGTCATATTATTATTTATTTTTTTTCTAAGTGGAAAACACTTCCTTGTGGTCTACATAACATGTAATGGTGGTTATTTGGTCAAAATGTTGCATAGATTATGCTTTACAGATCATCTTTAAGCCGCTACCTGACAGTCGCTTCCGGACAGTCTTATTTACATGTCTCACCTTAGCATACTTGCCAACCCTCCCGGATTTTCCGGGAGACTCCCGAAATTCAGCACCTCTCCCGAAAATCTCCCGAAATTCAGGCGGAGCTGGAGGCCATGCCCCCTTCAGCTCCATGCGGACCTGAGTCCGCTTTCCCACAATATAAACAACGTGCCTGCCCAATCATTATAACTGGAGAATAATCGAGGGCGAGTTCTTGGTTTCTTGTGTGGGTTTATTGTTAGGCAGTTTCATTAACGTCCTCCCAGCGCATCAACAACACACAACAACAGCAGTCATGTTTTCGTCTACCGTAAAGCAGTTCGTCTGCCGTAAACAGCAATGTTGTGACACTCTTAAACAGGACAATACTGCCATCTAGTGTATTTGATGAAAGCACTTTTGTGCGTGCCACACAGCAATGCATCATCAGAGAGGGTGTTCAGCATGGTTAGAAAGATAGTGACAGAGAATAGAACAAGGATGGACAATTCAACCCTTAACTCAACAATGACTAGATGAGGGTTATGTGTGTGTATATGTGTAAATAAATAAACACTGAAATTCAAGTATTTCTTGTATTTATATATATATATATATATATATATATATATATATATATCCATCCATCCATCCATCCATCCATTTTCTACCGCTTATTCCCTTCGGGGTCGCGGGGATATATATATATATATATACATATATACATATATACATATATACATACATACATACATACATACATACATACATATATATATATATATATATATATATATATATATATATATATATATACATACATATATACATATATATATATATATATATATATATATATATATATATATATATATATATACATATATATATATATATATATATATATATATATATATATACATATATATATATATATATATATATATATATATATGTATGTGTGGGAAAAAAATCACAAGACTATTTCATCTCTACAGGCCTGTATATATATACATATATATATATATATATATATATATATATATATGAAATACTTGACTTGGTGAATTCTAGCTGTAAATATACTCCTCCCCTCTTAACCCCGCCCCAAACCAGGCCCCCGCCCCCAACCACTCCCCCCGGACCCACCCCCACCCCCCACCTCCCGAAATTGGAGGTCTCAAGGTTGGCAAGTATGCACCTTAGGCAGCGTCTTCTCCCCGTCATCTTTGTTGTAGCAGTGTAGCGTGCAAGGACGGGGGTGGAAGAAGTGTCAAAAGATGGAGCTAACTGTTTTAATGAAATTCAGACTTTACTTAAATCAATAACAGAGCAGCATCTCCTCATTCGGAAACAACAACAAGGCCGGAAATGTGTCCCGTGAAAAACCGTCCAACCAGAACTCTCTAATAACTAAAGTTCCCTGGGTGAATAATGTAAACTCACTACACCGGTATGTTTTAGCGCTTTCATGGCGAGTTTACTAACAGATATAAGTAAGAACTTTACACTATTTTATATTAGAAATGGCAACAGCGGAGGAAGAATGTCCCATAACAAGAAGATAGAGAAAAAATAATTAGTCCGTACATTAGGCGCACCGGGTTATTAGGCGCACTGTCGAATTGTGAGAAAAATTATAAGTGCGCATTATAGTCCGGAAAATACGGTAGCCAAACTCTTTTGTGAGGTAGATAAATTGCATATTGTTCTCCGGAAAAGTCAGTCTATTAAAAAAGGTGTGGTTTTGTGTAACCTTTCAAAGCTAAAAGTATGCGCTACAGTCACACATTGATTTGTTTATTTTAGGCATGCGGCGATCGATCGGCCACCGATCAGTATTGACCAATTTTCGTGAAAAAGTTTGTGACTGGTCGATGCTGATTCATACCTTTTAATGCTAATCACAAAATCTGGCTGACGCTGCATTTATTTTTGGTACCCTGGCTGACAGCCTTATTACCTCTATAAACAGTAGGGATCGACCGATTATTGGCCAGGCCGATATTTGGCATTTGGATGTATATTGGTATCATGAAAATTATGTCATCTATAAGCTACGTGAAGGATCCCACAATGGTTTATATTTAAATTATATTTAGAAATCATATATTTCATATCAATCATTCCATATTGAGAAATCGTTGATGTAAATTGTGTTACAGATTGAGAACAGGAAGTGAACATTTGTGTTAGCTATTGCTTTGAAATGGAAAAGGGGAAGGGTTAAATAAACTTTGCTTCTACCCAATCCTTTTCGGACATGTTGTAAAGAAAAATGAAAATATGTACACTATGTGATGTTTCATATTGAAATTGTATACATGTTTGAAATCAACTTCAACTAATATTTTAGGGTTCCTCACAAGGAAACCTTACAATGTACTAAATCAATAAACTGCCATAAAACGGAGAGGTTGGCGAGTTATTGTGATGTAGAAAAATATGTGTATCATCAGATTTCCCATATTTTGAAATGCAAACGTTGATGCTCCTCTTCGACACATGTATTAGGTGCTTGTGAAACCCCCTGATTTGTTTTTTGGGCTAAATTAACCACAACATTAGTGCGGCATAAAACATTATGTCGCTGCTAAATTACGTAAAAAACAAAAAACTTAAAGGCTTGTCAAGCTGTTTACTAACATATACTATTCATTTTTAAATAACTTTTCTGCAAATGGATATCGGCTCAAATATCGGTTATCGGCCTCCTTGACTATACTAATAATCGGTATCAGCCTCTAATACACAGTGTGGTGCCGTTCCCCCAAGTTGTTAGTCCTCTATTGCAGCAACTAGACTGTATCTTTTCCAACTAATATTATCACTGGAGGATGAGCCTAAACATGAATATACACCAAGTAAGAACAAGCAGAAGTAGACAAGAATGCATGCTAATTGCTAAGATGGTAGCTAATATAGCTTGAGACAACACAAGAAATAAGTACTAATAATGTACTTACAAACAGACAAACTGTGTGTAGAGACATAATAGGCAGAATGGACGTATTTTGGCTCAAAAATAAATGATAAAGGTGGATCTTTTCACACTAAAGCACTGCTCTGGAAGAGGTGTTTTAAACATGGCTGGCTAGCTAGCGGCTAACATCCATCCGCAGTCGGCACTGTTTTAGCTACCACTAAATCACTAATCACTGCTTCCATGTTGACAAATAAACTGCATTTCTCACAAGTATCATCTCTGCAGGATGAGGAATAGCTAAAGATGCTTCACTACAGACCGTAGGACAGGGGTGGGCAATTAACTTTTACCGGGGGCCGCATTAGCAACCCGAGCACTGCTGGAGGGCCACACCGACAATATTTCAATTCAATTTTTCTCAAAATTTTTTTTTGATATACCGTAAGATAAATAATAATAATAATAATATTAATAATAATAATGAATAATAATAATGGGGCAGCACGGTGGAAGAAGGGTTAGTGCGTCTGCCTCACAATACGAAGGTCCTGAGTAGTCGTGAGTTCAATCGCGGCCTCGGGATCTTTCTGTGTGGAGTTTGCATGTCCTCCCCGTGACTGCGTGGGTTCCCTCCGGGTACTCCGGCTTCCTCCCACCTCCAAAGACATGCACCTGGGGATAGGTTGATTGGCAACACTAAATTGGCCCTAGTGTGTGAATGTGAGTGTGAATGCTGTCTTTCTATCTGTGTTGGCCCTGTGATGAGGTGGCGACTTGTCCAGGATGTACCCCGCCTTCCGCCCAATTGTAGCTGAGATAGGCTCCAGTGCCCCCCGCGACCCCGAAGGGAATAAGCGGTAGAAAATGGATGGATGGAATAATAATAATAATAATTTCATTTAACCAAACTTAACTTTATACAAAAGCAGATCGCTTTTGATGGTTTTATTTTTAACACTGTCTTACACAACGCTTCCTGATGTATAAATACAATGCAAAAATGTCCATTTCTGCACAGGGTTAATTTCTGTCACTTTATCCTGCATTATCCAAAATTTTTCCCCGTCAGATTTGGACAACCATTTGTTGTTAAAAATCGTTTTTAATCATATTTATTTTATATTGTTTTTTATATTGGTTTTATATGTAATTATTTTTTGTTTTTATTCAGTCATTGGTGGAGCTAAGGATATTATTTGATAATTGTTTTTAATATTGTTGTGCAGCACTTTGGAAACATTTTGTTGTTTAAATGTGCTATATAAATAAAGTGGATTGGATTGGATTGTCACACCTGCCAGCTTGTCCCATTTCAGTCCTAACATGTCCAAACACGCATTTACCTATGTGAACAAGTCCTTACCTGTGGTTGTCTCTTTAATTGACTGCATGGCTGCCAGCTCCTTCGTGATTTGAAAGTCAGCAGTTATCCCACGTAAAAAGATGAGCAGCTGGGCGGTGTCACGTACATCGCAGCTCTCATCCAAAGCCAGCGAAAAACAGTCAAAGTCTCCGGGCATACAGCGCAACAGAGTCCAATAGGCACTCCTTAATAAACTCTCCGTCAGAAAACGCCTTACGTTTTCTGGCGATTTTGTGAGAAATTACGAAACTTGTCCTGACGGCTGCATCTCTGGGAGTGTGAAATTTGGCAAAAAGTCCTTGTTGGGTTTGCAGTTTTACCATCAACGCATCAGCCTCCCTTGCGCGCTCTTCATCAGACAGATTGCGGTATTTGTTATTCCTTGTGCTTCGTGGTGTAGTGGCGATTCAAATTATATTCTTTAAACACAGCAACCTGTGTACCACAAATTAAGCACAAGGCTTTACCTTTAATTTCTGTAAAGAAATACTTGGCAGTCCATGTCTTGTTGGAAACACGGCATTCGTCATCAACTTTTCTCTTTTTAGCGTCTCATCACTTGTCGCTGTGCACCTTCACTCACAGGTTACACCCGGACATACGCCCATAAATAACACTTTTTAAAATAAAAGCTGCACAGTTGTATTGCACGCACGACATAGATGTTTTTTAAACTTTATTTTGTAATTTGTGATTGCCGCTGTTCACATTCACTCACAATCACACACGCGCTACGTCCACACGGAAGTAATACAAATAACGCTTTTCAAAACAAAAGCAGCACCGTTGTATTGCACACTCGACATAGATACTTTTTTCAATTTATTTTGTAATTTATGATTGGCCTCACGCGGGCCGGACAGGGATGCACAAAGGGCCGGCTGTGGCCCGCGGGCCGCAGAGTGCCCAGGTCTGCCGTAGGAGGATACAATAGCTAACCGCTAACAGCAAGCTAGCGCTCCTGTATGTAAACAAATGCCGTGGGTGGATCTACACAGCTCATCAAATGCAACAATACCAAGTACATGAGTTGATACTACAATGATTGCATCGATATTTTTTTATTATGTCAAAATCTTTTGTCATTTGTTTATTGTTTATAAACTCGGGAAATATGTCTCCGGAAACAGGAGAACTTTAAATATGACCAATGTGTGACCCTGTAACCACTTGGTATTGGATTGATATCAACATTTGTAGTATCACCCAAAAGGTATGTAGAGTATCCAAACAACAGACAAATAAGTGATTAACCCATTTTAACAGAAATGTAGGTAGAACATGTAGAAAATAAGCAGATGTTAACAGTAAATGAACATGTATATTAATAATCAATTTTCTACAGCTTGTCCCACATAATAATTTTAACAAAATAATAGAATGGGATATGAGAGAATATAAAACTGCATACGTCAGCAGCCAATCAGGAGCCTTTTTTGCTTACTTGCAGCTAAATTAGAAGTTGTCTAGTAGGTTCACTATTGTATTTAATGCCAAAACTGTTCTTTGATTGCAAAAAGAAACATATATTTAATATATTATATGATTTTTAGTTAAATTAAAGCCAGTAATGACATTTTCTTCATTGTCCCCTTTATTTTGAAAAGTATTGAAAAGTATCAAAATACATGTTGGTACCGGCACTGGTACCAAAACATTGGTATTGAGACAAACCTACTGCATGGTTTGATTTTCAAATTTTCAGGACTTATGGGGATCCCAAATACACAAATGCATGTACAGGTGAGAAAAGTTGGTTCTGCATAATAGGATCCCTTTAAGAGAAGGGCGGATGCATCCATAAATTGGTGGTGTCGATACTGAGCGTAGAATCAATACATGGTCGATACTAGAGTGATTAAGTCAATAATTTCATTTTCTCAAAGTAATTTTGTATTGTTTTTGTTAATGTTTACCAACTCATGTAATACTGTTGCTTAGGTATTGTGTGTTAGTGGCTTTGTTTTGCAAAAACAATTGTGAGAAAAGGGAATAAGGAAATAGTTTAAAGATTTTGTTAAAAGTGCTACAATGTCGATGACACTTACCATGAGTAAATACAATTTACAATATCGGCAGATCTAACTCATGCATGATTGGAATCAGCAGCATAAGACCCTAATCAATTAAAACACTGCTCGTTATTTCATAGAAAGGCTAAATCAGAACTATTACTGTCCAAATATACTAGTTCACGTAACTGTATTTCTATGTTTTACGCTAGAAATATATTTGAACATCTTTGGCAGCTAGTAATCAATATCTATTTGAAAGAAAGACAGTGTTTGCTATATAGTCTTACAGGTGGGAGGTGGCCTAGTGGAAATGCCTGTCCAAAACAGATGGCTTGTGGAACAAATAAACTTAAAAGACATGTCAGCTTCTAACAATTAGTCCGTCAAGCGTCTGTGAATCGTGGTCAGTGATGTCTCAGATGCTAACCTACAACCACGTGGTAACTAAACACACTACTTAAGTTTCAGAATGAGTTAGAGGCTGCCATTGAATAGGAAAGCAAGTGATGCACAAACACTTTGCGAGAGGGCTTGTTCCAAACGATTACCTGTAAGTTTAGATAATATTTATTTTGTCAGAAGAATGCTGCAGAGGCACAACAAACATTTTGATTCCACAGCTATTCATTACCGCTTTCAGTATTGTATTTGAGAAATAGTTTGAACAGAAAAGACAGTAATAGGGCTGGGCCGATAAAGCGATATGAATAAAAAATATGTCCGATAAAACGGTATATGGACATAAGTACCGTATTTTTCGGACTATAAGTCGCAGTTTTTTCATAGTTTGGCCGGGGGTGCGACTTATACTCAGGAGCGACTTATGTGTGAAATTATTAACACATTACCGTAAAATATCAAATAATATTATTTAGCTCATTCACGTAAGAGACTAGACGTATAAGATTTCATCGGATTTAGCGATTAGGAGTAACAGATTGTTTGGTAAACATATAGCATGTTCTATATGTTATAGTTATTTGAATGATTCTTACCATAATATGTTACGTTAACATACCAGGCACGTTCTCAGTTGGTAATTATGCGTCATATAACGTACACTTATTCAGCCTGTTCACTATTCTTTATGTATTTTAAATTGCCTTTCAAATGTCTATTCTTGGTGTTGGGTTTTATCAAATACATTTCCCCAAAAAATGCGACTTATACTCCAGTGCGACTTATATATGTTTTTTTCCTTCTTTATTGTGCATTTTCGGCATGTGCGACTTATACCCCGGTGCGACTTATACTCCGAAAAATACGGTATGTGCATGTATACATGTATATATATACATGTATATATATATATATATATATATATATATATATATATATATATATATATATATATATATATATATATATATATATATATATATCAACCAATATAAAAAACGTATATCGTGATACAGTTTTCAGCCATATCGCCCAGTCCTAGACAGTAGAGATAATACAGTATCTACATTAAAAAGTAGAAATTATTTCCAAGATACTAAGTCAACTGTCACATTATTAATGTTAAAACGTGTTTAAATGTGACTGATGCAAGTGTTGTGTTTGGCAAACAAAATCAAAAATAGCCTTGTCTCACAAGACACAAAGTAGGTAATCATGTACAGAAAATAATCAGTAATGATGGCAACATCAGGTCCTCTAAAAAAGATGCTCATAAAATAAAAACAAATATTAATATTTATATGTGTTATGAATGTATTTTTCTGTATGATTCTAATCGTTTTCAAACATTTTATTAAGTAAAAAATGGAAGAATTTGCACATTTCCTGATGTCATACAGGGAAGAAACCTGAGATGAGGCTGCTTAAAGTGTTTCCTCTCCACTTCACTTCCTGTCCGATTCATTTCAATGTGAAGAAAAGTGAAGTGAATTATATTTATATTGCCCTTTTCTCTAGTGACTCAAAGCGCTTTACATACCGAAACCCAATAGCTAAGTTACATTTAAAACAGTGTGGGTGGCACTGAGAGCATGTGGGTAAAGTGTCTTGCCCAAGGACACAAGGGCAGTGACTAGGATGGTGGTAGTGGGGATCGAACCTCGAAATCTCAAGTTGCTGGCCTGGCCACTCTACCAACTGAGCTATGCAAGGCACACTGTATTTGAAAACATGTTTAAAATAATGCTATCCTGTTATCTTCCTAATGAGCAACCTGTATTAACATATTCCCGGTTAGAGCACAAAAATATAAAGATAAAAAAATAGGTCTCACCAGCCATTAACACACCACTGAAAATGGTGTACCACAAGACTAAGTGCTGTGCACTTTGCTGTTGTCAGATTTGTATGATAACTTCCTTCTGTTATTACAGCATTACAACACCATAATAATACTGTATGTGTAAACGGTCGCTTTGGGGTAAGCCTGACCAAAGGTGATGACAGGCCAATCGTTTAGAATCGGATTCAGCAACTTACTGCGTGGTGCACAAGTAACAACCAGATGCAAGCACTTGTCCCCATCAGTTCCTTGAATCATTGACTCTAAATCAGGGATATATTTGATGGGGCACTTTTCCCATCAGGGATAGATTTAATGGGGCACTTTTCCCATTTATTATTTCTTGGCATCCACTTCACCAAAGAGCTAACATGATCCCTGAACTCCTCCCCCCTAATCAGGAAAGGCCTAACAATGTCTTTAGAGCTTAGCAAGGCTTTCTTAAAGCTCACCTGTATCCCTGGATACAGCTGAACACAAAAAGAAGTGATGGAATAACCATTGTGTCATTAGGGGTATACTCACTACGGTATGACAACTACACTGCTAATCAGTCCGAAAGGCACTCGACTGGGTGTTATTGACTGAAAGGACCGCCACTCACTCGCTCAACACTGCACTGACATCATCCAAAGATGAGATGGAAAGATAGAAAATAGATTAAGTTAGACCTAAAGGTTGTACTATGCACAAGAGATTTTACTTAAGCATAACTGAAGGTTTAAAGGGACCTATATGCAAAACCAACTTTTTTTACATATTGGTACCTGCTTTTGTGTATTTGGAATCTGCGTAAGTCTCGATAATTTAAAATCAAACCATGGAGGCATGGCGGAGATATTAATAAAACAATCTTGCTTTCCTTCATACTTTCTCCAAACGAGCCGTTTAGAATGTGCCCCATTTATGTTTTTCCATTGCTGACATCAGCTCAGTCAGTCAGTGTTGAACATCAGTGGCTGACGACATCCTCTTGTGGTTTTTCCTGACTCTTCTGGTGGCTAAGGAGTCCATTGCATGAGTGACATCTTCTGTGGCAGGCCGGACACTGGTGGGCTGTGCCGGTAAAGGTGCTGCTGCACGTTGGTGTCTCCGAGCACAATGTTCTGCAGCAGTGTGATTGTACTTGTTGTCGAAGTGCCACATACCATCCTTGAAGGTGGCTCACCAGTTGTCTCTGTTGGCTGCAAGGGTTTCCAGCCTGCTGAAGGGAATACTGCAACGCTTGAGGCTGGCCTTGACATGGTCGTTGTAGTGTTTATTTTGGCCTCCCACACTCCAGCGACCTCTGACAAATTGGCCATGCAGGACTCAGCGAGGCAGACGGTTGGTGGGTATCCTGACGACATGGCCAAGCCAGTGCACTTGACGGTGGAGGAACAAAGACTTCTGATTTCAACATAAGTCAACTTATCCCACCGAGGATCGGCTGGAGTTGTCTGATGTGTAAGAACTCCAGGAGCTTGACGTGTCAACTATTAGGAACCCACGCTCCACAGCCACAGAGGAGGGCGGAAATGACAACGGCATTGTAGATAGCGGTCTTGGTGCTGGTGGTGTTGGCAAAGACCCGATCGTTGAGACGAACAAAAGAGGCTGGGCGAGGTTTGATGCAACGCTGGATCTCATCAGACAAGTCGCAGGAGAACTGTAGATCGTAGATTAGCTCCAGAGAGATCTTTGTCTTGTCCTGTAGACGCTGCAGGTTGAAGAGATTGCCGTCGAGGCAGTACTGGAGTGGGACACTGACAGCGGGTGGAGGTCACCAGAGCCAGGACGCAGCCCTGCCTCACGCCGACGTCCACAGTGAAGCTGCTTGACTTAGCACCTGCCATGGAGACTCAGGCACACATACCATTGTGCAACTCAGCTTTGGGATGGTCGGGAGTGTTGGTAGATGGTCGAGGATGATGGGGTCGGTTGTGTTGATCTTGCCGAGGAGCTCTCGCGGAGCTCTCGATCATCCAGTCTTTTCCCCCTCGGATGAAGGGTCTGATATGAGCTGCGCTCTCATCAAACAAGTCCTGGTGGTGGCGGTCGAAGTGGCCGAGAGCAAACATGGATGCATCAAGGAGTGCTGAAGCTATATCATGCCACTCAGCCATGAGGAGGGAAATGGTCTCCGAAGGGGTGGAAGGAAAATCAGAGGGCAGGGAGTCAGCAATGACACGCCGCAGCTCTCCTCTGGTGGCAGGGTCCTGAGCTGCAGACACGTTGAGACAATGCTTCGGCTTCTGACGTCTTGCTGGTGGTCGCACGATGAGCCGAAGGGTTGAGCAGATCAAGGGGTGGTCAGTGGAGCACTCAGTACTTCGCGTAGCATTGGTTAGGAGCCCATCTCTAGGGTCACACCTCCTGACGATGACATAGTCAATGAGGTGCCAATGCTTAGACCTCGGGTGGATCCAAGATGTCTTAAACATATCCTGGAGCTGAAAGATGGTGTTGGTAATGGTAAAGCCCAGCTCCGACCACAGTCCAGCGTGGGGGCGTACGCGCTGACCAAAATAGCAAAACGACGCTTGGCCAGCGGGATGCAGAGGGTCATGAGACGCTCATCGACGGTAGTGAGTGCTTTGGGGATGTGACACAGGAATAAGGTTTTGATGGCTCTGTGGATGCGGTGGGTGTCAGCGGGCAGGCCTCTCCAGAAGAAGGTATAACCTTCACCTACCATCCTCAAGGGATCCGTCTTTAGTGAATTATCGTCTCACTGAGGACAGCGATGTCAATGTTGTAATGGGTGAGTTCGGCGGCGACAAGAGTGGTGCAACGACGAGGCTGATCGCTTGCGACAGAGTCCAGAAGAGTCTGGACATTCCAGGTTGCGACCATGAGGGGTTACTGTAGTTTACTCATGTTATTTCGACCGCAGAAAGTGAGGGTGGCTAAGGCTAACCACCCAGGGAAGGTTGAAGGTTGAACAAGCAATGTTTGGGCCACCTTTTCTAGGCCCCTACTCCAGTGGAGGTGAGCACTGTGAGCACAAATGGAGGAATAATTAATTCCCAAGAAAAACAGCACGGGGTCCATCGTCTGACGGTGGTTTGGCTTCAAGCGGGAATATGTCTTTACATGTCAACATCTCTGTTCGGTGCCACACCAACTAAATGCCGTAGCAACCATTTCCACATCAACACCGTAGGACATATACTATTTGATATGCAGATCATTTTTATGTGCCACGTATTGAAATATCTTGTGTGACATCTTGTTTTAAACTATTGTAGTGGCGTTCTGTACAAAAAGTGCACTTTGATTTAGTGTTGTTTTGATAAGTCATCTTAGTGACATCATGCACAAAAGTGCACTAGTAACTTGTTTTAAAATGTCTCTGACAATCTTGCACTTTCTGTTTTGAAATGACATGAATGTTTGTGCCACTGCTTAATAACTGTTTAATAAATACAGTTTTGGTAAATTGACTTAATTGTGGTTTCCCTCTCTGCATGAAAGTTTAAAATTAGCATATATTAATGCAGTATGAACAATAATGTTTTAATGTAGACACATAGAATCATCATACTGCTGTGATAATATGCATCAAGTGTTCATTCAAGGCTAAAGCAAAATATCGAGATATATATCGTGTATCGTAAAAATATCGAGACATTAATAAAAGGCCATATCGCCCAGCCCTAATTCCTATTATTTCTTGTAAGGGAATTAAGTATAAATGAATTATGGATACAAACAAGGAAGTTACCAACAATTAATGGCCAATACATTCACCACACCTTTTTTAAATAAAGTGCAACCAACACTTTAGGTTGAATTAACAAGAGGAAACCTTTTCTGCTCACATTTTCAACATTCAAGCAATTTTCAATAAAACCAGAGTAAGCAACATTTTAACAGTAGATTTACCATACAGTATCTGTTCTTCGCCCGTGCATTGCCGATGACGTACAGCGTCTCAGCATGTATGTCTCCTCATTCCTGTTGATGGTGTTGGCCTCTCCTTTCCTAATTCCCATTAAACTCTTTGATCCATCTCTTCTATGTATTTCTTTTGATTAAAAGACTTTTCCTGGTGTTGCGTTCCGGACGTCCGCCCATCGCCCTAACTTGCTCTGCTTACACTTCCGTTGTGTCAGTTGCGTCTTTTGTGGCCTCAAGTTGTGTTACTGCTTTATATTATTGTGTTTTGTTTTTGTCTTTGTTGTGCCTTTTGCAATCGTGCTATAGCTGAAAGTTTTTGTGTTGTAATTTATGATATTGTCTTGTGATGTTCACATTTATTGTGACCTCTCTCGGCCACCATAGATATCCGCCATTCTTGTTTTGATGACGCCACAGACGGGCAGACAGATTGGAAAAATGATTAAAGTCCTCACCATTAAAAGTGTTACATTTAATATAAAGTATGCCGTTCCTAAATCCAATGTTTTAATTTTTCTAGTACCGATAAAATCGATCGATTCATTTTTAAAACGATCTTGAATCGATACCTATCTTCCGGAAGGCAAACTTGCCGATGGAGTTGAATCTAAGGAATATGAATCAATATATCGATATATTGACTAATCGTTACACCCCTACAACTTTGATACATGAGACCCCAGTTCTTTTGTTAAGACTTCCCAATAATGTACAAAACCCAAAACCAGTGAAGTTGGCACGTTGTGTAAATCGTAACTAAAAACAGAATACAATGATTTGCAAATCCTTTTCAACTTTTATTCAATTAAATAGACTGCAGAGACAAGATATTTTTAATGTTTGAAATGAGAAACGTCATTTTTCTATGCAAATAATCATTAACTTGGAATTTAAAGGCAGCAACACATTACAAAAAAGTTGTCACTGGAATTTTTACCACTGTGTTACATGGCCTTTACTTTTAACAACACTCAGTAAACGTTTGGGAACTGACCACTTTTTGAAGCTTTTCAAGTGGAATTATTTCCCATTTTTGCTTGATGTACAGCTTAAGGTGTCCTGGGTCTCCGTTGTGGTATTTTAGGCTTCATATTGTGCCACACATTTTCAATGGGAGACAGGTCTGGACTACAGGCAGGTCAGTCTAGTACCCACAGTCTTTTACTACTAAGCCACGCTGTTGTAAGACGTGCAGAATGTGGCTTGGCACTGTCTTGCTGAAATAAGCAGGGGCGTCCATGAAAAAGACGTTGCTTGGATGGCAGCATATGTTGCTCCAAAACCTGTATGTACTTTTCAGCATTAATGTGCCTTCACAGATGTGTAAGTTACCCATGCCACGGGCACTAATACACCCCCATACCATCACAGATGCTGGATTTTAAACTTTGCGCCTATAACAGTCCGAATGGTTCTTTTCTTCTTTGGTCTGGAGGACACAACGTCCACAGTTTCCAAAAATAATTAGAAATTTGGACTCGTTAGACCACAGAACACTTTAACACTTTGCATCAGTCCATCTTAGATGAGCTCGGGCCCAGCGAAGCCGGCAGCGTTCCGGGTGTTGTTGATAAATGGCTTTCACTTTGCATAGTAGAGTTTTAACTTGCACTTACAGATGTAGCGACAAACTGTAGTTACTGACAGTGGTTTTCTGAAGTGTGCCTGAGCCCATGTGGTGATATCCTTTACACACTGATGTCGGTTTTTAATGCAGTACCGCCTGAGGGATCAAATGTCACGGGCTTGTCGCTTACGTGCAGTGATTTCTCCAGATTCTATGAACCTTTTGATGATATTATGGACCGTAGTTGGTGAAATCCCTAAATTATCTGCAATAGCTTGTTGAGAAATGTCGTTCTTAAACAATTTGCTCATGCATTTCTTCACAAAGTGGTGACCCTCGCCCCATCTTTGTTTGTGAATGACTGAGCATTTCATGGAAGCTGCTTTTATACCCAATTATGGCACCCACCTGTTCCCAATTAGCCTGTTCACCTGTTGGATGTTCCAAATAAGTGTTTAATTAACATTCCTCAACATTCTCAGTCTTTTTTGTCATTTGTGCCAGCTTTTTTGAAACATGTTGCAGGCATCAAACTCCAAATGAGCTAATATTTGCAAAAAATAAAGTTTACCAGTTCGAATGTTACATATATTGTCTTTGCAGTCTATTCAATTGAATATAGCTTGAAAAGTATTTGCAAATAATTGTATTCTGTTATTATTTATGATTTACACAACGTGCCAACTTCACCGGTTTTGGGTTTTGTATGATTTTATAAATTGCATAGTCGGTTCCCATAAAAAATATGAGATTTGCATACTGACACCTTACAGAGATAGTCAAATATTCCAGTGAGATCAAATAAAGAAGCAGTCTGAAACATGTAATACAAATGTCTACATTTTGGACTTAAAAGCACAATTAGTTATACTGTAGATTGGTGTATGTACCTGCACATAGATATATCTGGAGTAATATATAACCCAAAATGATAACTATTTGTTTGGACAAAAACAAGGAATAAGGTCAAATGTGATGCAGTGCATCTGTTCAAAAAGATTACATGCTTCATTGGTGCTGTCTATGAAAGATTTATTTTAAGTGTGACACCACCATTAATGCAGTGTGCCAAGTAAACAATGCAAACTATATAAAGCTCAAGAGAAGACCGAAGTGAAAAGAGGGGGTAGGATCACCTAACTATATTCACAAAATGTAAAGAAGCATCAGGAATGATGGCTTTCTCTCCTGAAGGAGAATTTCATGGCACTAAAAGAAGACAAAAGAAGAACAGGGCCAAGTCCATTAGGGGGAGCGAAGCAGAGTTGAGCTAAATGAAGGTTCTGTGGAGGAAGGCATGGTAATAGGGGAGAAAAAAATCTAGAGGCATTTAGGAAGATGCTTCCAGTAGTTTGAAGACAATATTGACAATACAGTATGAAATGAAAGGAACTGGGGGCAGGGTGTAGTGTGTAGGGGGTAGTGGAGGTGGCTTGAGGGAAGGGGGGGCCTGGCAGGGGTGCTTTTTCGTTTAACCATATGGTCAGATTATTTTTTTTTTCACAAAAGTTGCCATGGGCATTGCAAACAAATAAATATTACTAATATTTATATGTTTACTGTAAGAAACGAAGCAACTGCTCTTAAACCAAAAGCTACATTTAAAGCTTAGTCAACATTCAAGCAAAGCAGATGTTGCCTATACATAGTGTTCTCTCACCACTTTGCAGTCCTTACTGCGGTCTCAGTGCATCGCAGATCTTAAAGTACTATTGAGTACACTGAGATTTGAGTACACATTCAAGTTTTCATGTTAAAAAGACGTAGGTTTTATATTGTTTGAAGTGTTTCAAGGAAATGTTTATAAGTGTGTGTGAAAGCTGTATGGAGTGCGTGCAGACATCAAATGCATAGAATATTCATAAGAACCACAAAATAGTATCTTTACTTAACATCCTTGTCTTCTACAGTATTACTTTACATCCATCTGACACAGTTACAGTACAAAACAAAAGCAGGTTCAAATAATGTCTGCATAAGTTTCCATTGATGTAATTGATTATTTTATTATTATTATTCTTGTTCAGTCTATTGCATAACACGACCAATTTTAGATTTTACAAGATTAAATATTAAAAACAAAAACTTACTGGCCTTACTGGTATGGGCGACATGGCCTAAAACTACATTGTGATATATATTCCAGTCTCTTAAATGCCAATATATATCACATAGTATTATTTGGTGTGTAAATTATGATGGAAGCATTTAAAAATTGGTTACAAAGGCTCCTAATGTACAAAACCCAATACCAGTGAAGTTGGCACGTTGTATAAATCATAAATAAAAACAAAATACAATGATTTGCAAATCCTTTTCAACCTATATTCAATTGAATAGACTGCAAAGACATGATACTTAACGTTCGAACAGGTAAACTGTTATTTTTTGCAAATATTAGCTCATTTGGAATTTGATGCCTGCAACATGTTTCAAAAATGTTGGCACAAGTGGCAAAAAAGACTGAGAAAGTTGAGGAATGCTCATCAAACACTTATTTGGAACATCCCACAGGTGAACAGGCTAATTGGTAAAAGGTGGGTGCCACGATTGGGTATAAAAGCAGCTTCTATGAAATGCTCAGTCATTCACAAACAAGGATGGGGCGAGGGTCACCACTTTGTCAACAAATGTGTGAGCAAATTGTCCAACAGCATAAGAAAACAATTCTCAACCAGCTATTGCAAGGAATTTAGGGATTTCCCCATCTACAGTCCATAATATCATCAAAATGTACAGAGAATCTGGAGAAATCACTGCACGTAAGTGGAAATGCCCATTACCATCGATCCTTCAGGCGGTACTGAATCAAAAACTGACATCAGTGTGTAAAGGATATCACCACATGGGCTCAGGAACACTTCAGTAAACCACTGTTAGTAACTACAGTTTGTCGCTACATCTGTAAGGGCAAGTTAAAACTCTACTATACAAAGTGAAAGCCATTTATCAACAACACCCAGAAACACAGCTGGCTTCGCTGGGCCCGAGCTCATCTAAGAAAGTGGAAAAGTGTTCTGTGGTCTGACGAGTCCACATTTCAAATTGTTTTTGGAAACTGTGGACGTCGTGTCCTCCGGACTAAAGAGGAAAAGAACCATTCGGATTGTTATAGGCGCAAAGTTCAAAAGCCAGCATCTGTGATGGTATGGGGGTGTATTAGTGCCCAAGGCATGGGTAACTTACACATCTGTGGGCGGCATGGCGTAGTGGGTAGAGCAACCGTGCCAGAAACCTGAGGGTTGCAGGTTCGCTCCCCGCCTCTTACCATCCAAAAATCGCTGCCGTTGTGTCTTTGGGCGGGACACTTCACTCTTTGCCCCCGGTGCCACTCACACCGGTGAATTGAATGATGAATGATAGGTGGTGGTCGGAGGGGCCGTTGGCGCAAATTGCAGCCACGCTTCCGTCAGTCTACCCCAGGGCAGCTGTGGCTATGAAAGTAGCTTACCACCACCAGGTGTGAATGATTGATGGGTTCTACATGTAAAGCGACTTTGGGTACTTAGAAAAGCGCTATATAAATCCCAGTTATTATTATTATTATTATTATCTGTGAAGGCACCATTAATGCTGAAAGGTACATACAGGTTTTGGAGCAACATATGTTGCCATCCAAGCAACGTTATCATGGACACCCCTGCTTATTTCAGCAAGACAATGCCAAGCCACATTCTGCACGTCTTACAACAGCGTAGCTTTGTAGTAAAAGAGTCTGGCCTGCCTGTAGTCCAGACCTGTCTCCCATTGAAAATGTGTGGTGCAATATGAAGCCTAAAATACGATGACGAAGATCCCGGACTGTTGAACAACTTAAGCTGTACATCAAGCAAGAATGGGAAATAATTCCACCTGAAAAGCTTAAAAAATTAGTCTCCTCAGTTCCCAAACATTACCTGACTATTGTTAAAAGGAATGGTCATGTAACACAGTGGTAAAAATGCCCCTGTGACAACTTTTTTGCAATGTGTTGCTTCCAATAAATTCTAAGTTATTATTTGCAACAAAAAATTAAGTCTCTCAGTTCGAACATTACATATCTTGTCTTTGCAGTCTATTCAATTGAATATATGTTGAAAAGAATTTGCAGATCATTGTATTCTGTTTTTATTTACCATTTACACAACGTGCCAACTTCACTGGTATTGGGTTTTGTAGCTGCTAATGTATGCGGTAACATATTGCGTCTTTTCCAGTTATATTATTTTGTCAAACTATTATTATTCTACCTGCTAATTTACTGTCAATAGCTGGTTAATTTCTGTTGTAACACGGTTCTAATTACACTTCTGTTGAAATGTAATATGCGCATATTACATTAGTTGCGTTACGTTGTGGGCGCATTGTTGCGACTGTCGTGTCTCCCAGGATGCAAAGGAAGCAGCGTGCAGGTAAAGAAAGTTCTAATACTCACGAGGGAAAAAATACACGACGGCAGTGTGGCGCAGGGACGCGTGCGTGGAACGTAGGGCTGGGCGATATATCGAATATACTCGATATATCGCGGGTTTGTCTCTGTGCGATATAGAAAAGGACTATATCGTGATATTCGAGTATACGTTCTCAGGCAGTTGCTTTTAGCTGCGGGCATTACATTACATGCTCTTCTCACTCTTTCTTGTGTCTCCTTCTCACAGAGACATAAAACAAGCGCACCTTCTTACATACGTCACATACTGTCGCGCGTGCAACGTCACACACCCTGGTAACGTTAGCTGTGATGCTAGCGGTGCGGTGCGAGTGGTAATACGAGAGAGAGAAGGTGCCAATCTGGTAACAAATGAAGGAAAAATAATTAATTCCCAAGAAAAACACCACGGGGTCCATCGTCTGGCGGTGGTTTGGCTTCAAGCCGCAAGATGTCGAACAAGTATGCGGCAAAGGCGTTGCTACAAAAAGTAGCACCACTGCTAATTTGTAGCATGACTTGAAAAGTCACCCGCTAGAGAATGAAGAGTGCTTGAAACTCTGCATGTCAACATCTCCGTTCGGTGCCACACCAACAAAATGCCCAAGCAACCATTTCCAGATCAACACCGTATGAAAAAAATAGTCAACAACAGAAGGAGATAATGTCCACAGGAACCTACCACATAGCGAAGGACATACACTATTTGATTACCTATTATGCAGCTAATTTTTATTTGACAGTTATTGAAATATCTTGTGTGACGTAATGCACTAAAGTGCACTTTATTTGTTTTAAACTATTATGGTGGTGTTCTGTACAAAAAGTGCACTTTAATTTAGTGTTGTTTTGATATGTCATCTTAGTGACATCATGCACAAAAGTGCACTAATAGCTTGTTTTAAAATGTTTCTGACAATCTTGCACTTTCTGTTTTGAAATTACATGAATGTTTGTGCCACTGCTTAATAACTGTTTAATAAATACAGTTTTGGTAAATTGACTTAGTTGTGATTTCCCTCTCTGCATGAAAGTTTAAAATTAGCATATATTAATGAAGTATGAAAAAGAATGTTTTAATGTAGACACATAGAATTATCATACTGGTGTGATTATATGCATCAAGTGTTCATTCAAGGCTAAGGCAAAATATCGAGATATATATCGTGTATCGTGACATGGCCTAAAAAAATCGAGATATTAATAAAAGGCCATATCGCTCAGCCCTAGTGGAGCGCCACACAAAACTTAGCATAGCAGCAAAGATGAACTAAGATAGTAACCTGACGCTAGCATCCACATAAAACATAACATGGACTGAAACAAAAACGTAAATTGTCGTGTGTAGCAAACATTGTGATACGCTTTGACTCCAAAGGAGATCCCAAAAAATGTCAGAGAGGCAGAAATACAAAAAGATCCTTTTAATTTCACAAAAAGGGACAAAAAACAAAATGAGATGATCCAAGCTGGAAAGGCCAAGATTATAAAAGCCTGCAAACTACGCTATGCTTTGAGGGTGTAACAAAAAACAATGTCACTGGAGGGAAACAGTCAGTGACACGTTAAAGGACAAATAAATTAAGTAACAAAAAAAGGAGACCGCAAGGGAAAAACTGGAGTAATGACCACTCAAATCATTCTTGCCAACCCTCCTGGATTTTCCGGGAGACTCCTGAAATTCAGCGCCTCTCCCGAAAACCTCCCAGGACAAATTTTCTCCCAAAAATCTCCCGAAATTCATGCGGACCTGAGTGACGTGTCGACAGCCTGTTCTCACGTCCGCTTTCCCACAATATAAACAGCGTGCCTGCCCAATCACGTTATAACTGGTGAATGATCGAGGGCAAGTTCTTGGTTTCTTATGTGGGTTTATTGTTAGGCAGTTTCATTAACGTCCTCCCAGCGCGGCAACAACGCACAACAACAGCAGTCACGTTTTCGTCTACCGTAAAGCAGTTTGTCTGCCGTAAACAGCAATGTTGTGACACTCTTAAACAGGACAATACTGCCATCTACTATACATGCATATGTGACAATAACATCTAGGGCTTTTAGAGAGTGCAGTGCACAACTGCGCACACAACAAGGAGACGAAGCAGAATGCATCATCAGAGAGGGTGTTCAGCATGGTTAGAAAAATAGTGACAGAGAATAGAACAAGGATGGACAATTCAACCCTTAACTCAACAATGAGTAGATGAGTGTTATGTGTGTGTATATGTGTAAAAAAATGAACACTGAAATTCAAGTATTTCTCTTATTTATGTATATATATATATATATATATATATATATATAATAAAATAAATAAATATATATATATATATATATATATATATATATATATATATATATACTGTATATATATATATAGCTAGAATTCACTGAAAGTCAAGTATTTCTTATATATATATATATATATATATATATATATATATATATATATATATATATATATATATATATATATATATATGAAATACTTGACTTGGTGAATTCTAGCTGTAAATATACTCCTCCCCTCTAAACCACGCCCCCAAACACGCCCCCGCCCCCACCCCCCACCTCCCGAAATCGGAGGTCTCAAGGTTGGCAAGTATGACTCAAATACAAAACTAACAAACTGGAAAAAGCACAAGAATACTATGAGCTGGAGGAACTGGAAGCCAACTGAATAGGTGTGGAGTCACGTGTAGAGACTAAGTGAAAGATGCCGCACCAAACAGGTGCACGAGGGGAGAATAAATAGGTGGAGGTAAATTGGCTACGGTGGTGCTCGTTACTCCCGCCTCCCCTTGAGTGTCATGGCAACTGAAACAGAAAAGGACAGAGGGGAGACACTACACCAGCAGGAGGAACCAAAACACAGATATGGAACACATTGGACCCACGAGGAAGACAGGGTGAATTGGACTAATATAGGGAGTGATTAATGGTGACCGCAGGTGGAAACACTAATCATTAAACAGAGACGAGTGCGTGAGCTCTGACACTCCTAGCAACAAGAACGTAAATAAAGGAGGACTACGAGTGCTGCAACATAAATATACACCAAAACTAAGGAGAACAATAACAAAACCAATAAAGGACATGACCGGGACAGACCAGTCATGACAAGTTTTGGCCGATACTATAAATGCGGGTATTGATCCACTATCAAGTGGTTACATGGGCAGTATTGGTCACACCAATGCTGATATTGATACCTCAAATGTTCAAGATTACTGAATGATTACATTTTGATCACAATTGTAATCAGACAAAAGCACAGGATGGAGGTGTTACAATATCAAGTAAATATTTAAATCATTTCATACTATTGGTACTGATTGAAATCGTTCGGTTTTTGCCCTTCTGTGTCCAAGGACGTGTTTCCTGAGTTTGTAAAAAATAAAAACAACAAGATTTTTTGGATAATATAAATGTCAATCTAACTACTGTAGTTTTGAAGATATACTGATTAAATATGTGGTATTGTTGTTGTTGATATTTGAATATATCCGCCCACCTTTATTCAAGAGCTCTAGCTTGCAATTAGCAATTAGCATACCTTACTAAGGTGTATAGTGTAGCATGTTTAGCTATTCCTTGTCATCCAGTGGTGATACTTGTAAGAAACACAGGTTTGTTGCCTCCATCTCGGCAAGGATTAGTGACTTTACAAGTGGCTTTGAACTGCGGAAGGATGTTAGCGGCTCAACAGACTGCCGGATCTCTAAAAACATTGTTTCCCCGTTTCTGGTCATTTTGAGCCTGTATACAAACGGCTGATATTGCACATATTAACCCAATCTACCTTAGTAAAACAATAGTATTTCACGGGTAAAGCTCAATTACAAAAGAGTTGTGTAATTGTACTCAATAAACGAATCATCGAAGCAACGGAATACTTAAGTTTTTTTCTAATCAAATGTATTGATTTAATCGATGATTTGTTGCAGTTCTACTACACATTCAATCAGGACTGCCAAGCTTCAGAAAATTACAAGAGTGAGACTTTAGTGTCAAGATGCGTTTGAAAAAAAATTGGCCATTTTCTAACATTGATTTGGCCTGTTTAAACATTAATTCATACCTTAAGACTGATGTCCTCACCCCCAGTGGCTCTCCCTGCACTGTGGCCACTATTTGATTGAACACTGTTTTACAGTGGTTCTGAAAGTGGATTCCAGAGACTCTGTGGGTTCCTTAAAGACCTACTGAAATGCGATTTTCTTATTTAAAAAGGGGATAGCAGGTCCATTCTATGTGTCATACTTGATAATTTCGCGATATTGCCATATTTTTGCTGAAAGGATTTAGTAGAGAACATCGACGATAAAGTTCGCAACTTTTGGTCGCTGATAAAAAAGCCTTGCCTGTACCGGAAGTAGCAGACGAGTAGCGTGACGTCACAGGTTGTGGCGCTCCTCACATCTGCACATTGTTTACAATCATGGCCACCAGCAGCGAGAGCGATTCGAACCGAGAAAGCGACGATTTCCCCATTAATTTGAGCGAGGATGAAAGATTCGTGGATGAGGAAAGTGATGAAGGACTAGAGGGCAGTGGGGGCGATTTAGATAGGGAAGATGCTGTGAGAGGCGGGTGGGACCTGATATTCAGCTGGGAATGACTAAAACAGTAAATAAACACAAAACATATATATACTCTATTAGCCACAACACAACCAGGCTTATATTTAATCCATCCATCCATTTTCTACCGCTTGTCCCATTCGGGGTGGCGGGGGCTTATATTTAATATGCCACAAATTAATACCGCATAACAAACACCTCCTTCCTCCCGTCCATACAACCCGCCAATACAACTCAAACACCTGCACAACACACTCAATCCCACAGCCCAAAGTACCGTTCACCTCCCCAAAGTTCATACAGCACATATATTTCCCCAAAGTTCCCAAAGTTACGTACGTGACATGCACATAGCGGCACGCACGTATGGGCAAGCGATCAAATGTTTGGAAGCCGCAGCTGCATGCGTACTCACAGTACCATGTCTGCGTATCCAACTCAAAGTCCTCCTGGTAAGAGTCTCTGTTGTCCCAGTTCTCCACAGGCCAATGGTAAAGCTTGACTGTCATCTTCCGGGAATGTAAACAATGAAACACCGGCTGTGTTATCCGGCACACCAGTCAAGGGGTGCATTCTACGGCGGGGGTGCGTTATCCAGCACAACACCTGCAGCAATACACCGCTTCCCACCTACAGCTTTCTTCTTTGCTGTCTCCATTGTTCACTGAACAAATTGCAAAAGATTCACCAACACAGATGTCCAGAATACTGTGGAATTTTGCGATGAAAACAGACGACTTAATAGCTGGCCACCATGCTGTCCCAAAATGTCCTCTACAATCCGTGACGTCACGCGCAGACGTCATCATACCGAGACGTTTTCAGCAGGATATTTCGCGCAAAATTTAATATTGCACTTTAGTAAGCTAACCCGGCCGTATTAGCATGTGTTGCAATGTTAAGATTTCATCATTGATATATAAACTATCAGACTGCGTGGTCGGTAGTAGTGGGTTTCAGTAGGCCTTTAAGGGCAGTCTAAAATGACCCTTACAAGGTCTGTAACTCAGACAGTGTTGGGTCTAATTTGTTCAATTTGAACACTGTTAAGGACATACCTTGAAACATATAATTTTGATGAACACTGCTTTAGGGGGTATAAATTGATATATACAAGTCTGTAACTGACATACACACACACACAAATTGAGTGTTTTTCAAGTGTGAACTGGCCAAAAGAAGACGCAAATAAATGTTACACAGTGCTGCAATAAATACAAATAGGACAATGATAGACTTATAGCAGCCTTAAAACAGTACATATTGGCAAAAAAACTCAAGGAGAAAACAGCGACTCAACAGTAAACAAAATCGGATTGTTACCTATCTTCTAACTAGCAGGAGAACGTTGAGCAGGATTTTAAAGGGGAACATTATCACAATTTCAGAATGGTTAAAACCATTAAAAATCAGTTCCCAGTGGCTTATTAAATTTTTTGAAGTTTTTTTCAAAATTTTACCCATCACGCAATATCCCTAAAAAAAGCTTCAAATTGCCTGATTTTAACCACCCGTCCATTTTCCTGTGACGTCACATAGTGAAGCCAACACAAACAAACATGGCGGAAAGAACAGCAAGCTATAGCGACATTAGCTCGGATTCAGACTCGGATTTCAGCGGCTTAAGCGATTCAACAGATTACGAATGTATTGAAACGGATGGTTGTAGTGTGGAGGCAGGTAGCGAAAACGAAATTGAAGAAGAAACTGAAGCTATTGAGCCATATCAGTTTGAACTGTATGCAAGCGAAAACGACGAAAACGACACGACAGCCAGCGACACGGAAGAAAGCGAGGACGAATTCGGCGAACGCCTTCTAACCAACGATTGGTATGTGTTTGTTTGGCATTAAAGGAAACTAATAAATATGAACTAGGTTTACAGCATATGAAATACATTTGGCAACAACATGCACTTTGAGAGTGCAGACAGCCCAATTTTCATCAATTAATATATTCTGGAGACATACCCTCATCCGCGCTCTTTTCCTGAAAGCTGATCTGTCCAGTTTTGGAGTTGATGTCAGCAGGCCAGGGAAGCTAGGGTCGATAGGGGGTTTAGCTCGCTCGTCTGCGGGAACAAACTGCCGCCATTGCTTGACGTGCTACTGAGGTCCTTTGTCCCTGAATTGCTCACACACTCCGGCAGATTCAATGGGGGTCTGGCGGCAGATTTCTTTGACTTTATCGTTGGAAATGCATCTGCTTGGAGTGTCGCAGGATATCCACACATTCTTGCCATCTCTGTCGTAGCATAGCTTTCGTCGGTAAAGTGTGCGGAACAAGCGTCCAATTTCTTGCCACTTTCGCATCTTTGGGCCACTGGTGCAACTTGAATCTGTCCCTGTTCGTGTTGTTACACCCTCCGACAACACACCGACGAGGCATGATGTCTCCAAGGTACGGAAAACAGTCGAAAAAACAGAAAATAACAGAGCTGATTTGACTCGGTGTTTGAGAAAATGGCGAATTGCTTCCCGATGTGACGCCACGTTGTGATGTCATCGCTCCGAGAGCGAATATTAGAAAGGCATTTAATTCGTCAAAATTCACCCATTTAGAGTTCGGAAATCGGTTAAAAAAAAAATATGGTCTTTTTTCTGCAACATCAAGGTATATATTGACGCTTACATAGGCCTGGTGATAATGTTCCCCTTTAATGTCGGCTCTGTTGTGTGTGAAAGAGAGTTTGAGATGCCAAGACCGGCCTTCTTGTTCTTCTTTCTTTTAATGGCGGTTGACAAGCAACATTGTGCTGTGCAGTACCGCCACCTTCAGAAATGAAGTGTGAATCGAGATGGTACTCTACTTTAAATTATTTTATTAAACTATGTCTTATTAAAAATGAATATATTGCTTTGTACTCTACATGTTCCGAATGCAATCTTAAAATATCCCCCACTGCTATACTAACCTTCTTTTTCACTAACTTATTATTCAGTATTTCCTTATCTCTATTATATTGCCTACACTGTATTAATACATTTTCTATTTTCATCCATCCATTTTCGGGGTCGCGGGGTGATGAAGCCTATCCCAGCTGCACTTGGGCAGAAGGCAGGGTACATCCTGGACAAATCGCTTCATCGCAGGGCACATTTTTTATTTGATAACAATAATCACACAGCCCTGTATTATGTTTCACTAATAATTTCAGTAAACTATTAAGATGTGTATGTCCTAAACTCATAATTGCAATAATATCCTCCTTGTTCCTAGTTCTATTACCTCCTCTAATTATTCCTACACTTCTCTGGACTTTGTAATACTGACTACCGTTTGTATCTTTATTCCAAATATCCCGCCATTTGTATTGACTTCTCTCTTAACTATACTATTCACTTCTACTTTACTTTGATTAATTTCCATCCTCATTTCTGTTTTGGTTTTTGCTTGCTTTCAATACCAATCTGCTATAGTTCAAATCTTTACCAACTCCTACATGCGCAGGTACCCAGAGAAATATTATCACACTTCCAGAATTACTTATTCTAAAGATTGACTGAACTATTTCATAAAATAAATCCTGTCTTGTTTCTGAAACTTTTTTTTTTTTTTTGCTGATTATTCCACTGCTGCAGTTCGAGTCCACTACTACTTTACTTGCTTTATTTTCCTCTATAAAATTAACTGTTACGTAAATTGCTTATAATGCCCTGGTAAAAAAACGATAACTTGTCACAAATTATTTTATTCAGTACTATGTTTTGTTGTGGAATAACTGCTGAAACTCGTAATTTATAGTATATATAGTTGTATATGCATCTGTATATATTTTGGATACATGTGATGTGGTCAGATGAGACCAAAGTTTAGCTCTACATGCCATGATTACAGTCAGATAAATGTTGAAAATGTCTCCAACAACACCACCCCTGCTGTCAAACATGAAGGTGTAAACATTCTGCTGTTGGGCTGTTTATCTGCTAATAGTGCATGAAGGGGCAGACTGAGTCCATGTACCATCAAGTATTGGATAAGCACTAAGAATGAGAGGTAGTAGTCCTAACATGACAAAAAGCATCTTGTTTCAACGTTGTATTTGTGTTGTAAAATATTGGTTGGGAAATTACCAAAATTCAATAGTCAAATCAACGTCAGAACATTGATTAAACGTCATCAAATTGCATGTTGTTCCAAAGTTAGGTTTGAGTTGCTCAACGTCAGAACCTAAGTCAACAAGTTCTCAACGCTGTTTTAATCTATAGTGCCTGCTTGGGAAACAATCGTAAGTACACTAATTCATTATTATAATAATTATTATTGTAGCTGTTGCTGAAAGAGTTTGCATGCTTTAAATATGTGTCATAAATAAATAAATATTAATAAATAAGTTCATGATGCAGAGGTATAAAATATTATTACAAAATTTGTGATTGTAAAATCTCCTGAGGAGAATGTATATGTATTGTGTTAATTGTGTTGCAAGGCGGAACGAGTGTTGTGATGCTCCGCCCCCACGGACTGTAAACAAGGAAGAACATGCAAGAGGGGAGGGGGCTGGAGCACGTTATCTTCAGCTCCTTGAAAGATTTTAAGTTTATTCATTGATTTGTGCAAAACTTCAAGCAAGTCTTTGTTAGAACCTCGTTTCGTTACAAGCAGCCGACGAGGTATTGTATTTTTTGTAATTTAATTTCTTTCCGAGTGTTTATTGATGCGAAACCAAAGTCTGTTGTATTGTATTGTACTATATTTTCTAAGTTCTCATGGCATTGATGGTGTGTACAGCAACAAGGAGTCGTCAATAAACGTCCGTTTTACAAAAAATAACTTCCCTGTGTTGCCGTGTATCGAAAGGAGCTACAATTAACATTATTATTAATAAAACATACGGCCAAAGCAACAAAAAAATTCCTCAAGAAGAAGCTTATTATGTTATAACGCGCTCGCATTTTGCTGCGTGGATCGTTCCCCCAGGATGCAGACGGAAACTCCGGAGGCAAGGTGCAGGTAAGGAGATGATTTATTTTCATAAATCGGTCAGGATACAAATAAAAATAGAACTAGCGTGCCGATAGTACTGGAAGCTATGGAAAAGCTAAAGGGAAAGCTTAGCATAGAACCCAAAAAGCAAACAAATGGCAAAGCTTAGCTCAGGAATCAAATAAGGTAACAAGCGTAACTTGTTGCAGGAGCAAACCAGACAGCCATGCTGATAGTGGCAAAAAACAGGAATAAGTAGCTCTCTGATAAGTGCCCGGAAGCAGGTGAGTGTCCCGAACACTAATCAGAGGCAGGTGAAACTCATCAGCACCCATGGTAACCAAAACACAAACAAACCCAGGGGTGCTGAAACAGAACTAAGGTAGTCTCTAACTAAACAAAACATGATCCGGGCACCGGTTCATGACAGGACCCCCACCTTAAGGACAGATTCCAGATGTCCCCAGAAAAAAAATGTAAGAAATAGTTCACGGGAGGACCCGGCGGCGGGTCGCCAGGCCAAGTGTCCTCAAATCCACCGGGGACGAGTCAGGTGGCGGAGGCGACCACGGAATGGCCACGGATGGCCGTCGAGAAGGTGGACGCAAGTGGCGCCAGAACCTCAGCAGCCTGTCAGTCCTACGCCCAGTTCCTGAGCGTCGCTGCTCTTGGCGCAAAGGGCGTCCATGAATTTGCCACTGAGGGAGCCGCCTGCTGGCCTCTCGTGCGGCAGGCCAGTTGGAGGTCATGCTGGAGACAAGGAAGACAGCGGGGCCGTGGAACGGCCCGCCGGAGACGAGGACATCGTCGTGAGAGGAGCCAGAGTAGCAGGCGGCTGGGCTGGAGGCGTTTCCGGAGCTTGAGCAGCCGGCGCAGGAGGTAGCCGTGGTGCAGGCGCAGGGGGTAGCCGTGGTGCAGGCGCAGGAGGTAGCCGTGGTGCGGGCGCAGGAAGTCGCCTTGGAGCAGGCATAGGAGGTCGCCTTGGAGCAGGCATATGAGGTCACCTTGGAGCAGGCACAGGAGGTCGCTTTGGAGCAGGTACAGGAGGAGGAGAAGATGGGATCTGCAGGCCCACCGGGGTTGATGGCGGCGTCTGCAGGCCCACCGGGGTTGATGGCGGCGTCTGCAGGCCCACTGCCAAGCGGGATTGTTCCTCCATCTCCAGTTCCCTCAGCACCCTCTGATATCAGTCATCCATCCACGCTGGGCTGTACTTCTCTACAGGGTCCCCTGTGCGTTGCGGCGCTGCAGCAGGAAGTGGAGCTGAAGCCAATAATAACCCCATTGGTGGAGAGACAGGCAGAGGAGGCCGAGCATTAAGTGGTCGCTTTGCTGGCCGCAGCTGTGCCACCCCACTAGCACAGCTATCAGCCCTAGTCCCCCCCCCCCCACTCAAGAAGCGGATACCAGATGCGTCTTGTGTTAGTAGGAGCAAACGCCAAGGGTGGGAGGGGGCAGGTTAGGAGGTGGGTAGACTTTTCCTCCTTTCTTGATTGTACATAAAGTCTATTTCTACTCCCAACAGGAGATTGAATAGGAGAACAGGAAGAAGAAATCTGTGCAGTGGGCGGAACAAGAGTCATTGAGGGAGGGGTCTGAGTCATTGGGGGCGGAGCTTGAGTCCTGGACGGCGGGGACTGACCTGGTGATTGAGTCTGTGAAAAAATGTTCTGGTATTCCGCTATAGTTAGGTGAATGTTTTTAGCGGGGAAGCTGACAGGATGGTTTGAAAACAAAGTATTGCTGCCTGACGTCATTACCCTGCGTACCCAGAGTGCCGACATCGGAAGGCCCAGTCAGTGAAAGGTTTGGCGAAGTAATGAATGGGATTTCCAAACATCTGCGGCAAGGAAGATTGGGCTGTTAGCAGCTTGCTTTAGTCCAGAGGAGGAGCTTGAGGGGTCAGCGCGTCTTGGCAGCGAGACGAAGCCTTATAGGTTGGCTTCCGCCTTTGCTGACGCGTCCGGTACGGAGGTGTGGTGATGTCCCTGGGCCAAACGGAGTCGATGGGGAGCAGCGAACCTCTGGGACCCCACATCAGATTCTCGCTCTCCTCGGGCGAATAGCGGAGCGTCTCCGCTTGCATCGCTCTTAGCACCCTCCACATACCATCATCAAACTTGTCGAAGTCCGTTGTGAGAGAACTGTATTCTGCTGGCTGTCTTCTGTTACGACGAAGTCGCATTTTGCTGCGTGGATCATTCTCCCAGGATGCAGACGGAATCTCCGGAGGCAAGGTGCAGGTAAAAAGATGATTTTAAAAAACAAAAATAAGTATTTCTCTGATTAGTGCCCGGAAGTAGGTGAGCGTCCCGAACACTAATCATAGGCAGGTGAAACTCATCATCACCCATGGTAACCAAAACACAAACAAACCCAGGGGTGCTGAAACAGAACTAAGGTAGTCTTTAACTAAACAAAACATGATCCGGGCAATGGATCATGACATATTAAAATCCTCAAATGGAAGGACAATTGAAGGGTAAACTTACATGCACACATACTAGCAAATTGTCTGTGCAATACCACAAATGTAAAAACAGAACTCAGTGTGTAATGATGCTGCTTAGTGTGGCAGTAGACACTGTAGAAACAATGGCAAGGAAATAAGAAAACATTACTGGTTGAGGTGGAAAGTGTCATGTAATGTCAAGCAGACATGCTCTTCCCTACCAAATTAGTCAGAGTAAGCAATGAGTGGGAGCACTCTAGCTGAGAATAACAGCACTTTCAGGGTGAGGCTGGGAATACAGATTGTGTTGGTAACACAGATAAGGTCAGTGCCTGACACTGTTACAGGGCTATTAGCAGTGATCCTTTGTGTCGAATAATACATGTTGAGGATATGATTTTGTGTCTCATGTAGGGGCTGCCCCAACTTTTTCACTTCTGATACAATACCGATATCAGCATGAATCATAAATACAGTGCTTGTATTATTTTGTAGTGTGGAATGTTAGAAAAAGCTTGATCAAGAGAAATCACTCAAACGAAGAACACTGATGGGTATGAAAAACATTAACCTATTTATTAATAACCGTCTAATATGCACTTAAGCTGTCTTAACGTGGAGTGGTAATTTTTTTGGACAACACCTAGTGGCCACAATATTTCATTAAGTTAAGATCATGACACATTAAGTTAAATGATGAGGACAGGTTTGTTCATGGATACTTTCTAATACACTTCTGCCTTGGACACTCTGTATCTGTAAATTATATGCCACTGTAATTATTTATACTTGTTTATGTTGACAAAGGTGTTTTAGACTGCAATAGTGTTAGTATAAGGACATATATTGCGTAGGCTAGCTTGTGTGCTTAGCTGTAGAAGTCGATAGCCATAATATGTTTACTTTTGGTAAATGACTTAATTCCTAATACAAGAAAAGACCAACCTTGTGTGCATATTGGACGACATTTAGATGTTAACTGGCTGTTGACATTTGCACAAGTAAACGCGGTGCAGGACTACTTGCATTAATTTTACATGCACGCCAATATAATAAAGTTATTGATTTTACGGATTTTGGACCGATATCAATATTGGATCGGGACACAACTAATCGCATATATTCTCTGTGTTTATTTTGGCCACTATATTGAATATGTGAACAAGAAAAAGGGATATAAGTAATATTTGGAAATACTTAAGACAAAAACTGTACAAATACCCACAACATTTTGCAACGGTTTTCACATAACGTCTTGGTTATCAGCAAACCAGTTCATTTGACCTCGAATCATTCCACGGAATTATGTGCAAATACACAGATTCTCCAAAGTTAGTGACTCTGTTTTTCGAATGGAGTGGGACTGCAAAATAAGCCACCATGGGGAAGAAAGTGGCTAGCAATGCAATTCTACATTTAAATCACTTTAAAAATGCATTCAAAAACCGTCAACAATACTTCATTTACATTCCGTAACCTGTGTGATAACCAATCTGTAGCATCATTGTTATTGTAAAAGCGAACACCGAGGACCACTTTTTCTAGCGTAGTAACACATTGACATGCTAAGGTATTAGCCGTAAAAGCTAACTACGGCAAGAGATAAGCTAGCTTCTACGTCAACACGAAACGTGTTTGAGTTTGTAATGCACAACACATTGCGATAAAACACCAATCCGTACTGACTGAAAAACATGAACAATCATATTACAGTGTCTGTAAAGTATTAGCCCACATTTCATGTTTTGTTTGTATACAGCTGAGCTAGCCAGAGAGTGTATGTATTGTAGTTGTACAAACACACTGCGTGCTGCTTGTATCGTGATTGGTATTAAAGTGACTCACTCGATATACAGTTGTTTGTCTGGTCCAGTTGGCCGGGGACGTTTCCTGTTGATTTTGGGTAAGCACTCCATTTATGTCGAAATAGCTTTCATCCCCCTCTCCGAATTGGGGCTATTCTTTCTCAACGTTCCAAGCATGACAATTTGATTCACCCATATGCATTCTTCTCAGGACGTCTGTCCCAAGCTGAGCAGAACTACTACGCTTGGAATAGAGAACTGTTGGCGGTCCACGAAGCCCTGGCCGAATGGAGACATTGGCTTGAAGGAGCGAGACACCAGTTCCAAATCCTGACCGACCACAGTAATCTTCTCCACATCCACTCAGCCAAGAGACTCAACAATCGCCAGGCAAAGGGGCAACAATTCTTCTCCCGGGTCAACCCACATCTTGGAGCAAGTTCCTGCCTTGGGTGGAATACTTGAAGAGCTCCGCTACCGGTATGTCACCTTTTGAATTCACATTGGGCTATCAACCCCCCTTGTTTCCCCAACATAAGCAGGAGATAGCAGTGCCCTCGACTAAGGCTCATATTAGACGGTGTCAGAGGGTGTGGAGAGCCACTCGTGCTGCTTTAGAAAGAGCGTCTGAAAAGATGTGCCGCAACGCCAACCGTTATCACATCCCGGCTCCATCCTATCGGCCGGGACAGCAAGTTATGTTACTCACCAAAGACCTCAGGTACCGTCTAGAAAGTTAGCACCACGTTACGTTGGTCTTTCTCCATTATGACTATCATTAACCCCGTATGTGTCAAGCTGGCTCTCCCACCCTCGGTCAAGCAGTGGTTCAAGTGTCCCAGATAAAACCGGTAGCAGAGAGCGCTCTGTCCCCTCCTGTCCCTGCCCCTCCGTCCCTCTAGGTTCTTGGAGAATGGAGATCAGGTTTGGACGGTAAAAGAAATCCTCAGGATCTGTCGACAAGGTAGGGGGCTCGTGTATCTGGTCGACTAGGAGGGATATGGACCTGAGGACAGATCTTTGGTTCCGGCCTCCTATCTTGCCGACCCCTCTATTCTGGAGGATTTTTACCGTGCCAATCCTGATGCTCCCCGGCGCTCGTCGGGAGCCTCACCTAAGGGGGCGAGGGGTACTGTCACGGCACGGGCTCGAACCCGCTTTTCCCCAGCAGCTGAGTATGCCAGCACCTCCGCTGGCAGCGTGTCTAGACACGCCCCAGCTCGCGCTGAGTGCAGCATGCCCACGCAGCGACAAATCTGCAGGCAATCGCAAATATGCGCACCTGCATCTAATGAGAGGGAGCAGCATATAGACCAGCAGACCCAAGGAACCTTTGCCAGAACGTCGCTCATCTTCCCAGTAAGCATCACGTCTGGCATTCCCTCCCCCGTGCTTTGCTCGTTTTCTCTGTGCTCTTCCTTGTTCCCTCGTTGATGTCCCTTGTGTCTTCCGCAGTGTCTACCCTGTCGTCTGTGATCGTGTCCTGCTTCACGACATCTATCCGGATCTCTGACTGCATTCCTCGATCCTCAACCCCTGCTCGGATTCGGACATCGCTGCCTCTCTCCACCCCTCGACTGCTTGCCTCCCTACGGACTGCCTCTTCGCCTTGCCCTCTTGACTCGACGAAACATTCATCCAACACACACAGACAACAACCCCTGGTAATACGTACACAATTAATTCTACACATCGTCCGCACTCATTCACTTGAAGTAGCATACACCATGAATTGATTAACGTGGACCCCGACTTAAACAAGTTGAAAAACTTATTCGGGTGTTACCATTTAGTGGTAAATTTTAAGGAATATGTACTGTACTGTGCAATCTACTAATAAAAGTTTCAATCAATCAATTAATCAAAACACACTCCACTCACTCATTAAAGGTTTCAATAAACCTTGTAAACTGCAGTTCTGCCTTGGTTGTCACCTCATTCCCTTCTCAGTACATAACATGTTGTCTGCTACCAATTCTGCCATGATTAGAAAACACACTCATGTTTGATTCCAGAAGTAGGAACAAACATTTGTTCCCAGAAGTGAGACGAGATGAAAAAATATATAAACACGCGGAAGAAATCAGTCCTGGAAATTATTAAAATTATCAATATACGGTAAATATTGTACATATTACATATGTTTGTTACTACATTATGTATAGTCTTGCACTGTGTATATGAAATGTTGCTGGAGGGTTTTGAAGTTTTTTTGAGGGCTTTGAGGGCTACAAAGGTGACTCCAATTAGCTGCATCTTTCAAGCGTTTTTTATCATCTTTTAAAAAAAAAATTTTTTTTAATAACGTGCGTTCTTGTCTCTCATAATGATTGTAAACAATAGGCAAAATTCCTCAAAAAGTGCAGTTCCTCTTTAGCTGAAAAGCATTTCTATTGCAGTACAAGCCGTAAAGATCCCGCTGAAACTACTTGTGGATGGGCCTCCTCTCCAGGTTGGTCCGTGGACAAGTATTATGAGCAGCCATTATCAAAACAAAAGAAACAACCATCCTCTTTGGTTTTTAAACATGGCCCTTTACATTTATATCATTGCAGGGTTATGACCAATCAAGCAAACAACAGAAGGTGTTTTCCCTGCCACTTCCTTACCAAAGAGAGCCACTGCATTAGTACCCCAACAAAAAAGTGACACAAAGTGTGAGAAGTTGGGCCGAATATATTTTACAATGGGGACACAATAAAATGTTAGCTCTCACTGTGTCTGACTCCCACTTGTTTTCATTTCTGTTATTCTCCCAAGATGCATTTACACTATATTGCCAAAAGTATTTGGCCACCCATCCAAATGATCAGAATCAGGTGTCCTAATCACTTGGGCCAGCTACAGGTGTACAAAATCAAGCACTTAGGCATGGAGACTGTTTCTACAAACATTTGTGAAAGAAAAGGCCGCTCTCAGGAGCTCAGTGATTTCCAGCATGGAACTGTCATAGGATGCCACCTGTGCAACAAATCCAGTCGTGAAATTTCCTCGCTCCTAAATATTCCAAAGTCAACTGTCGGCTTAATTATAAGAAAAGTGAAGAGTTTGGGAACAACAGCAACTCAGCCACAAAGTGGTAGGCCACGTAAACTGACAGAGAGGAGTCAGCAGATGCTGAAGCACATAGTGCAAAGAGGTTGCCGACTTTCTGCGCAGTCAGTTCCTACAGAGCTCCAAACTTAATGTGACCTTCCAATTAGCCCACGTACAGTACGCAGACAGCTTCATGGAATGGGTTTCCACGGTCGAGCAGCTGCATCTAAGCCATACATCACCAAGTCCAATGCAAAGCGTTGAATGCAGTGGTGTAAAGCACGTCGCCACTGGACTCTAGAGCAGTGGAGACGCATTCTTCGGAGTGATAAATCACGCTTTTCCATCTGGCAATAGATGGACGAGTCTGGGTTTGGAGGTTGCCAGGAGAACGGTACATTTCGGACTGCATTGTGCCGAGTGTGAAATTTGGTGGAGGAGGAATTATTGTGTGGGGTTGTTTTTCAGGAGTTGGGCTTGGCCGCTTTGTTCCAGTGAAAGGAACTTTGAATGCTCCAGGATACCAAAACATTTTGGACAATTCCATGCTCCCAACCTTGTGGGAACAGTTTGGAGCGGGCCCCTTCCTCTTCCAACATGACTGTGCACCAGTGCACAAAGCAAGGTCCATAAAGACATGGATGAACTTGACTGGCCTGCACAGAGTCCTGACCTGAACACCTTTGGGATGAATTAGAACGGACACTAAGAGCCAGGCCTTCTCGACCAACGTCAGTGTGTGACCTCACCGATGCGCTTTTGGAAGAATGGTCAAAAATTCTTATAGACACACTCCGCAACCTTGTGGACAGCCATCCCAGAACAGTTGAAGCTGTAATAGCTGCAAAAGGTGGACCGACATCATATTGAACCCTATGAGTTAGGAATGGGATGGCACTTCAAGTTCATATGTGAGTCAAGGCAGGTGGCCAAACACTTTTGGCAATATAGTGTATGAACTGAATTACAAAAACCATGCAAGCGTGCCACTTAATGCAGACTAGATTTTAAATAATCCATTCATTTTCTACCGCTTATTCCCTTTGGGGTCGCGGGGGGCGCTGGAGCCTATCTCAGCTACAATCGGGCGGAAGGCGGGGTACACCCTGGACAAGTCGCCACCTCATCGCAGGGCCAACACAGATAGACAGACAACATTCACACTCACATTCACACACTAGGGCAAATTTTAGTGTTGCCAATCAACCTATCCCCAGGTGCATGTTTAAATAATGATAACATAATTTAAGTAATCGCAGATGAGCACGTTGCCAGACAAGTATACCTTATTATTATCTCACATTTACTAGAAAGTTCAAGATAATGCACGTGGACCTTACACACGCCGAAGGAGCATGTGTTGCAGGAATGAGTCATCCTGATACAGCAGTCCACAGGGGATATATATATGATTAGCATACCCACACTCTCAAAACAAGAATCACTGTAAATATTGCAAAAAGGTCTACAGTAATAATATAAATTGAGCATTTACAATGCTTACCAGCTTGTTATAGAGAATCAATATTGGATGCAGGCAGTATAGGACACCAGCTTCAGTAATTGCTATGAAAGCAATACAGGGGTACCTGGGTTTTCGTTATTAAACAGTTTCAAATGGCCCAACATAGACCATAGCGCATGAAAACCGAAGCGATTTTTCCCCATAAGAAATAATGCAAATGCAATTAAGCTGCTTAGTCACCGAAAAAATATTAATACAAAACACAATTTATGCAGAATAATGATAGTTTCACGAACAGAAAACAATGCAAAACACATACAAATGACAAGTTATTTCTTGAATTTGCTCCTCAAGTGCTCTTGGGTTCTTTCGCAGTGGTAATCAATAAAAATAAAAAGAAAAGCACAGGGACTGAGTCACCAACACATGGGATTCAATTGGACTAGTTTGTTAGGCACCATGTTTATGTAATAACCAAGACAGTATACGAAAACTAGTGCAAACTTTTGGCAGGAAATCTTGGCAAAAACTGGCAAAATCATAAGAAACGTAGGCCGTGCAAAAACCATTGTACGAATATGCTGATATGATGGTGCAGCACTCGCTCTCCATCCAGTTGCCATGTAATGTTTTAGATGTTGTTTAAATCAATGGCCAATACCTTTTCAATCTCAATTAAACTTGTATCATGCACAACATAACATAAACATTTTTGAGTTTAGACCAGGGCTATTGAACTTGCCCAGGAATGACACCACACCGGCCCCTGAGTTCAGTTCAAAACTGCAAGACAAACAGGACCCCTTTAAAGGGGAACTGCACTTTTTTTGAAATGTTGCCTATCGTACACAATCATTATGAGAGACAAGAACATTTACTATTTTAAAGGTGATAAAAAAACGCTTGAAAGATGCGGCTAATGGGAGTCACCGTTGAGGCCTTCAAAGCACTCTAAAACAACATCAAAACCCTCCAGCAATGTTTTTATACACAATGCAAGTCTATATATAAAGTAGTACTCACTATACAGACACGTTCATAACGATATGAACAAAATTTCGGGACTGATTTATTCCGCGCATTGATTTCTGTTTCCATTGAAGCGCACGTCTGACTTCTGGCAAAATGTGTGTTCCTACTTCCAGCCGCCATCATAGTCTTCAGTGGGTCTTTCCACGGCGCCGCCATCATTGTCTTCAGCGGCTCCTTCCACAAAGACCTGCTGAAGACAATGATGGCGGCGTCGCCATCATTGTCTTCAGCAGGTCTTTGCATGACTCCGCCATCATCGTCTTCAGCGGGTATTTCCACAACGCCGCCCACAACGTCTTCAGCGGGTCTTTGCATGACTCCGCCATCATCGTCTTCAGCGGGTATTTCCACAACGCCGCCCACAACGTCTTCAGCGGGTCTTTGCATGACGCCGCCATTATTGTTTTCAGCGGGTCTTTCCACGATGCCGCCATTATCTTCTTTTGCGTGTCCTACCACGACGTCGCCATCATTTTCGTCTTCAGCGAGTCCTCCCACGACGCCGCCATCCTTGTCTTTAGGGGGTCGTCCCACAACCCCGCCATCCTCGTCTTCAGGAGGTCAGCCCACGACGCCCCCATCCTCATCTTCAGCGGGTCAACCCACGACACCCCCATCCTCGTCTTCAGCGGGCCAGCTCACGACACCGTCATCCTCTTCTCCAGCGGGATCATCGTTACCTCTTGTCCTGGAGTAAGCTCCAGTATCATCGTCGCTTCCGTGACGTGGTGAAGATCCCGCAAAGGACTAAACGCTGTGGCTTATAAAACGGAGCAGATAATTTATGGATTTTTCTTCGCTAACGGCCACAAAAAATAACAATCAAAAACACTGAGAGAGTGTTTTATTGTTTGTGCCATGGCACCATCTTTTGGACGAATTTGCTCACTGCAAGTGCTGCAGTGTCCTTCAATTGAGTGCAATCAACAACCGGAAGTAGACTGCCATTCAGTCTTCTAATCATCCATACCTTTTCTACTCTTATAGATTCTTCATTCGTCACTCCAAGCAACGTTTTTAAGTTTTACAGTTTAACTAAAACTGTTAATACTTACTAAACCGTCCCATGTGTGATGTTTGTAGGAGTGTTTTCATACATATTTGTATGTGCTATCATAATGTAAACAAACTAGCGTTGTTAGCATTAGCTATTATGCTAACATGTTTACGAGTGTCTGTGTTAGTATAACTAACTTGCAATGGCATTATTTTTGTATTTTTTCAGTTTCACAAATTCCTCAGTTAATTCACCAAGACGTCACCGTGGAGTTATTAAGTCTGTTTAGCTAATTGGAAAGCTAGCCGCAGCTAGTGGGTCCATGACGATGACTTCTGTTTTGTTTGATCAGCCTTTTTTTGCCGTTTTACAGGCACTGTTTGAAACAATTAATGTATGTAAATTAACATTTACAGAATCTCACTGTGTAATTAACTCATTTTGCAACGTATATATCTGCAGCTTATAGTCTGGTGCGGTTAATATATGGAAAAATACCTTTTTGTCTAAAATTTAGTGGGTGCGGTTTATATCCCGGTGTGGTGCGCTCTATAGTCTGGAAAAAACGGTACTACTCATTTGCATAATTTAGTCCCAAACTGTCTACAGAACACACTTTCTCCCGTTTTGTCATCCCCTTCTCATGAAATTAATTTGGCAGCTAGAGAGAAAGACTCTTCTGACGACTGATCAAATTTCTAACTTCACGAGACCAAGACCTAATATTTGCCTGTCAACCTGTCAATGACAAGCATCTTCTTTCACTACACAGTTGTGCATCCAAGGAGTTAAAGAATCTGAAAACTATGAAGTCCTTTTAATATGCTGATGAATTATGTTTCTCTCTCACTCACACACTCTGCCAGTAGTTTATATGCTCTAATAAACAAAAAATGATTGCATTTCGGTCGAAAAACATATTTTCAAAACACAACAGGGAACAACTGAATCAAATCATGTTTGACTTTTTAAAAGGTCTGATTTACACACTTAGAGTGTATGTTTAAATTGTAGAGTACTCAAATGGACATGTACAATTTTATGAATCGATCTACAAAGCTGACTTTCTCTGCATTCCCTAGTTTGGCGGATTGACGCTAAACTAAAAACAATAATGATAGTAATAGTCATACCAATACAATATTGTATTCACAATTGAAAATGAATCTAGGGGAAGGTAACATGTTTAAACCAAGGAAACAAATGCATCTCACAAAAGCGGAAAGAAGTTCCAAACACTACTTTTCTGGCATAATGTTATATTGTAACTTGTCTATATTATATATAAGGCTGTCAAAATAACGAGTTAAATCAAGTGATTAATGAAAAACAAAATATTGCATTAACCGTGTATATACGCAGAATTATAATGCAATTTATTTTGACTGTTGAAGCTTCTTGACCTGAACCGTGAATGGTTACCTGAAAAGCGGCGAGGGTTGCTATAAAGTCAGTGATCAGATCAATGCATACGAGCAGACTCCAACTGGTGTATTTGCTGGCAGATTTTGCTTAAAAATAAACCTCTACAGTATCTTGAAATAAAACTGGCAACAGATTTTGAGCAAATAAATGACATACATTCATGTAAAACATTTCAAAAATGTTTGGGAATGACATTCTGACAATAAAATTGCATTTGTTTGAAAATATTGGAGAATTAATTTTTTTACGTTGATTTAAATCATGTAAACAAGTGATTGATCAAACATGATTAATTCCGAAAGGAACAAGCGGTAAAAAATGGATGGATATATATATATATATATATATATATATATATATTAATATATATATATATATACATACATATAGCGAGCAGAAAGGAGAAGAAGAAGGGACTGTTTTTCGCAATGTAAAGAGGCAACATCCCTGCAGCAAACGCCTGCTGCGCGCGCCGCGCCGTTCAGAGGTGGGTGGTGCTTCACTTCAGTGTTCAGATCACAGTTAAGGTGCAGTGATAACATAACATTTAAAATTGTTACTGTGACTGCTTTAGTAAGTAAGATGACATAAAAGCTCAACAGAAATGAAAAACCGTCGGCAGGATGTCGAAAGGAGACTTTTTTATTGCAAACAATCAATCCGACACGTTCAAGACACGTTCTCAAACCAATCACACACTTTACTACGTTAAGAGTTTCTCCTTAATGTACGGGCTTCATATTAGCCATCACACCTAACAAAATTAATTAATTAATATAATGCATTGTAGCATCCTGAAGAAAACAAAGTCTGGCGCTCTTTTTAACTTTTATGACCAATTTTATGCTAACAACGGGCCCAATTCCAAAAAGTATTTCCTCCATGCTTCACTCCTAGACACACAACACGTGATCCTTTTCCGCCGACACGGTGTGTTCACAAACCATGGGAAAAATGACCACTATAACACACTAACATACACATCAACACCAGCCATACGCACGTGGTTGTCTGGAGCGGAGGCAGCGTGTCCACGCGTTGGACGTACTTTAATATATTCGAGATATACCTGCGGACAGCGATCTTCACAAATTAAGATGACACTGGCGACCTTTAATGAGAGAAAGGCTCCCAGCAACGCAAAGCAAGTGTGACTTCAGGCTCTCTGCAATGCTTTTCGTAACAAACATGGCGCGACAGAAGTATCTCAAGAGTCTCTAAACAAGTGTACAGTCACCAATAACACCAAAAATAGATGCTTTATTACAGAAAAAGTGACTATAGGGATTGGAGAAATCTCAAAAAAAAAAAAAAAATCTTATTGTACAATAAGCAGCAACAATTTAAATATAGAACAAAAGAATATGATGCATTATGACTTCGGCTTCAAAACAAAAGCGCTACGCTATACATCCGCTTTAACTACAATAACAAATAAAAATGTCTTACATTACGATCATGCTTTGTCGAATATGTTTTGTTATGTTATTCTGTGATATTTGCACCTAAAAAATTACATCAGTTGAGGAATTTGTGGGGGTTGGCTTGCTTAAAATCGACGTACACTGGGGTGGCTCGGTTGGTAGAGCGGCCATGCCAGCAACTTGAGGGTTGCAGGTTCGATCCCCGCTACCGCCATCTTAGTCACTGCTGTTGTGTCCTTGGGCAAGATACTTTACCAACCTCCTCCCAGTTTCACCCACACCGGTTTAAATGTAACTTAGATAATGGGTTTCACGGTTAAGCACTTTGAGTGACTAGAGAAAAGCGCTATATAAATATAATTTTTATAATAATAACTTTTTTTTTAAATAAAATCTTATAATTGTAAATGGGTTGTACTTGTATAGCGCTTTTCTACCTTAAATGTACTCAAAGCGCTTTGACACTATTTCCACATTCGCCCATTCACACACTGATGGCGGGAGCAAATTAATTGTCCATTCATGGTGTTAAAACCTGAAAATGATCCGTCTAGGGTACCCTTATTAATGATTAAAAATGATATCTATTTGCGCTTATCGCGATTAATTTAACTATGAACTATACGATTATTGCGATTAAATATTTTAATTGTTTGACAGCGCTAATATATATACATATATGGTGCATATATACACACACATATGTATATATATATATATATATATATATACAGTATGTATATTCACATTACAGGCCAAAAGTTTGGACACACCTTCTCATTCAATGTGTTTTTCATGACTATTTACATTGTAGATTGTCACTGAAGGCATCAAAACTATGAATAAACACATGTGGAGTTATGTGCTTAACAAAAGAAATAGGTGAAATAACTGAAAACATGTTTTATATTCTCGTTTCTTCAAAATAGCCACCCTTTCGTCTGATTACTTTTTCGCACACTCTAGGCATTCTCTCGATGAGCTTCAAGAGGTAGTCACTTGAAATGGTTTTCACTTCGCGGGTGTGCTTGAAGCTCTTTGAGAGAATGCCAAGAGTGTGCAAAGCAGTAATCAGAGCAAAGGGTGGCTATTTTGAAGAAGCTGGAATATCAAACATGTTTTCAGTTATTTCACCTTTTTTTGTTAAGTATATAACTCCACATGTGTTCATTCATAGTTTAGATGCCTTCAGTGGCAATCTGCAATGTAAATAGTCATGAAAATAAAGAAAACGCATTGAATGCAGAGAAGGTGTGTCCAAACTTTTGGCCTGTACTGTATATACCAGGGGTCGGGAACCTTTTTGGCTGAGAGAGCCATGAAAGCCAAATATTTCAAAATGTATTTCCGTGAGAGCCATATAATATTTTTTAACACTGAATACAACTAAATGCGTGCATTTTTAAGTAAAACCAACATTTTTAGAGTATAATGAGTCTCTTATTCTGTTTAATAACATTGTTATTCTAAAGCTAACCAATAATAAATATAATACTTCTTACCATTAATGCGACTTCTTGAACAGGTGTGATAGAAAACAGATGGTTGGATTAAAATGCATGAGAATATTTTATAAATTGAACGTTATTTTTAGCACTGTGATTACCAGCAGAATTATTCATTACTTATCGTGTTAAGCAATGTCAGCTAAGATTTAACTGAGAGCCAGATGCAGTCATCAAAATAGCCACATCTGGCTCGAGAGCCATAGGTTCCCTACCCCTGGTATGTACAGTATATATTTATATATGTATGTATATACACATACATACATATATTTATATACATTTAAGTTTATATATGTAAATATACATATATATACATATATTTATATGTGTGTATGTATATATATATATATATATATATACACATTAAATATATATATATACATTAAATATATATATACATTAAATATATATATATATACATTAAACATCAGCGATGTTTAATGTTTTATATATCTATATTGTGAGTTGATAATATAATCATTCAAAAGGTTATGTCAGATTCCTCAATTGTTAGTGTGACTGTGTTGTCACAGTAACGTAATAATGTAACAACTACAACTGCAGCATTATTTCTGGTGTGTAGATAAATGAACTCACATCCGTGGTGAAGCAACCGTTCTGAATGTAGCCACGCAACGGATAACTGAAGTGTACAGCATGTACTGTGCGGGAAAAACAAAATCTATTCATTTTAATAGCATCTGATTGGCAAACTGTCTTGGGACAGTTGGCAAATGGGCGGGCAGCGGAGGAGTTTAGAGGTGCTAAAGTTCAGGCAGGAGCGACGCAGCACCCTGTGTCGTGCCAACAGCATTGCAGTGGCGCAATTCCTGACTAATTAATTGACCCGTGGCCCCCACCAGTCTTGACCGTGCATTATATAGGTGGGCAGCACTTCCCCTCCTGTGCTTTGCCACACCAGAAGGCTTTTTGACTCATGCCCATCTGTCCTAATTATACATACATTGAATAAAAGCAAGTATATCACCACCATGTCTCTGTTGCAAATGAAAATGAATACAGAGCAAATAATGACAAGCACCGGTTTGCCACAACAGTTGAGACTCATGCATCATCTCAAAAGATACAGGGAAACCATTTAATAAGGTGTATTATTTTAGTTTACGTCTGTAGCAATGCACTGCATTGTGGAATATGGAATTTAATTAATATGTTCCTTCTGCACCATTTCCGTGCATCTTTCTAGTCCCATTCCTAAATATTGCAGTACCAATGGGAAACTGCGGGGGCAGTGTGTTGGATGCAAAGCAAACTTTTTAAAGGGGTCCATTCATCCATCCTCTACCGTTTATTCCCTTCGGGGTCGCGGGGGGCACTGGAGCCTATCTCAGCTACAATCGGGCGGAAGGCGGAGTACACCCTGGACAAGTCGCCACCTCATCGCATGGCCAACACAGATAGACAGACAACATTCACACTCACATTCACACACTAGGGCCAATTTAGTGTTGCCAATCAACCAATCCCCAGGTGCATGTCTTTGGAGGTGGGAGGAAACCGCAGTACTCGGAGGGAAGACATGCAAACTCCACACAGAAAGATCCCGAGGCCGGGATTGAACTCACGACTACTCAGGACCTACGTATTGTGACATCCATCCATCCATCCATTTTCTACCGCTTATTCCCTTTGGGGTCGCGGGGGGCGCTGGAGCCTATCTCAGCTACAATCGGGCGGAAGGCGGGGTACACCCTGGACAAGTCGATATTTTTTCTTCAAATCAAGCATTTCGTCATGGTCGACATAACAAGTAATAGTGATTTTTGGTCAAAAGTTTGCAAAGATTATGTCTTACAGACCTTCTTCAAGCCGCTTTCTGACCGTCCCTTCAGGATGCGCCATTTTGTGGGTGGTCTTATTTACGGGCCTCTATTTCAACTGTTGTAGTTTTTAGCGCTTTCATAGCAAGTCTACTCACAGATATAAGTTAGAACTAGGGTTGTACGCTATACCGGTATTAGTATAGTACCGCGATACTAATGAATCATATTCGGTACTATACCACGTCTGAAAAGTACAGGTCCGCCAACCCCCACAGTCTGCCCCACAACAAGAGGATAAAGAAAATTAATTAACTTAGAGACAACAACTTTGGACTACAATGGCGGACTTGCGCAAAGGTCTACGGGTAAAACTTTACCATATATGGATATATTCGCTGACGTAACTTGCGACAAATTTGTCACTAGCAACTCAAATTCCAAATTGCTCGTTTGGAAGAAGTATGAAGGAAGGCAAGATTAATTTATAAATATCTCAACCAAGCCTCTGTGGTTTAGTTTAACATTTTCAGGACTTATGGGGAACCTGAATACACAAAAAACAAGTACTAACAGGTAAGAAAAGTTGGTTTTGCATAGCAGGAACATTTTAAAGGGGGCTTTGGTAGCTGTGTGAGCTGTTGACATACAGAATTTATGACACATCATCATTCCGGCACGTGCACAAGAAACAGAAAAGATGGGAGCAGATAGCATGTGAACCAAATGTTATTTGGAAGGTAGGATTTCTTTAAAAATGACCTATTATACAAAACCAACTTTTCTTATCTGTTGATGCCTGTTTATGTGTAATTGGGATCTGCATATGTCCCGAAAATTCGAAATCAAACCATGGAGGCATAGCAGAATTATTGATTAAAAACATTTGCGTCTTTATTTTTGGAATTTGATACTTTAGTGACAAAATTTTGCCTTAGTTAAGTAAGCAGATATCTCCATATGTGGTAGAGGTTTAGCCAAAGAGGTTTTATTCAGTTGTAGTCCAACATTGTAGTCACAGAGTTGTTGCGGGGTCGTACATGCACATGCACATGCATCCTCCGCTATTGCCATTTCTAATAAAAAAGCAGCGCATAGTTCTAATGTATATCTGTCAGTAGACTCGACATGGAAGCGCTAAATACTAGAACATAGCTGATTGTGCGGTGACGCAGTCGTAGGGTGCTTGGCCTGGAGGAGGGCTTCAGCACATATACGGCGCATCTTGAAGAGACGGTCAGAGAGCAGCTTGAAAATGGTTTGTAAAACTAAATCTATGCAAAATGTGGATCACAGCACAAGCTTTTTATGTTTTGCAAACCACAAGGTGTCTCAAATGAACAAGTATGGAAGTCTGGGATTGGTTTTGGAATCTTACACGGCAGAAGAGTCACAAAAGTCATGAGGGTTCTTTCTGATTAGGGACAGAAGTTAACACACGCACACGGATCGAAAACACACGTACATGGATCTGAATACACACACTCGGATTGATATACAGACACACAAATTAGTACACACGCACGCAAATTGGATTACACAGATTGAGATACAAGTTTGCAAATAATTTTGCGACAATAATACTTTCATAAACAAAAGTCTGAAATGACGCACGAAAGTGCCGGTGTACCTAATGTTGTGACCGAGTTAATTTATTTCATGTTCATGAAGTTTATTTTTGACCGTGTCTGGAAAAAAAGAGCGTTGACGACTTCAAGATATATATTTAACAATGTACATTTTGAAAATACAAATTTTGATACTTTCATAGAAAGTGGGGTGCAGTTTAATTTCCAATCTGGTAACGCCTCCACAAAAAATGTCTTCTAAACGTGACTGTGGAGCAAAATGTACGCCAATTTTACACCAAAGCAAATTCAATACATATTATCTAGACCACAAGGAAGGGCTTTAAATGTAGATTGCAGACATGTGAGCACCTTTTGAGGAAAAAAAGAGGAAAACTGACAAAAAAAGAGGAACATTTCTATCGGCACAGAGTACTGCCACGCAAGCCCCAAAAGGAAATTTTGAAAATCAAGACTACATTTCATGCAATTGAGTGCATTTCAACACTGTATTTTACATACATTATATTACTTTTTTTTTTTAAATCACATAGAAAAACACTAATTTTTTAGGGCGTGCTGACCATATCTATGGTGCCGACTTTTATTGTATTTAGTAGTAGAAATTTCCTTGTTCATTTACGGAATCTTCATTTTTTTTTCACTTTATCGAATTGTGCATGCAAGTGACGTCAAGGCCACATTGAGGCAACATTGGGGCCTGTCCATCCATCCATTGTCTACCGCTTATTCCCTTCGGGGTCGCGGGGGGTGCTGGAGCCTATCTCAGCTACAATCGGGCGGAAGGCGGGGTACACCCTAGACAAGTCGCCACCTCATCGCAGGGCCAACACAGATAGACAGACAACATTCACACTCACATTCACACACTAGGGCCAATTTAGTGTTGCCAATCAACCTATCCCCAGGTGCATGTCTTTGGAGGTGGGAGGAAGCCGGAGTACCCGGAGGGAACCCACGCAGTCACGGGGAGAACATTCAAATTCCACACAGAAAGATCCCGAGCCCGGAATTGAACTCAGGACCTTCGTATTGTGAGGCAGACGCCTGTGTGCGTTCATATTGGAGTCTGATAAAGATCACATTTTACTTGCAGTCTAAAACCGTCAGCTAAAAAAAATACGGTTTTGAAAAAATGTACGCAACTTTGGCCTGCAGTGTAAACGTAGTCTTGGTGTGTCAGCATTGTCACGGTCAGTATACAACACAAAAAGGGCCGATTCATCCATAAATCGGTGCTGTCTACCCCAAGCATAATTTCAGCATGTGACCGATACTAAAACGATTATATTGCTTTTTTTTTCCCGCATAATCATTATTTACACAACACATAAGAGGGCCGATTCATAAATTGGTGACGTCAGCCCCAAGGGTAATATCAGCATAATTACGAAATAAAATTATATTTTTATTTTCTCAATGATTTTTTTTTATTGTTTTTGTGATGTTTAAAAATTCTGATAATTTCCTGGACACAATGAGACGTTGATGCTAAAAATTATTTTAATGAGAAAGCGGTAGATGGATGGATGGATGGATGGATGGAGTAGTTATAGTTGGTTAGTTATTGTCAACTATTGACTTTGTTTTGCTCAAAAATTGTATGTAACGTAATTTTCGGACCATTGGGCGCACAGGATTTTAAGGCCCACCATTGATGAGCGTGCTTATTCTGGTATATTTTCATACAAAAGGTGCACCGGATTATAAGGCACATTAAGGGGACGTATGTATTTTTTTCTACATTGAAAACATCTCCTTGTGGTCTACATAACATGTAATGGTGGGTCTTTGGTCAAAATGTTGCATAGATTATGTTTTACAGACCATCTTCAAGCTGCTTTCTGACCATCTCTTCATGATGCGCCATTTTGTGGGTGGTCTTATTTACTTGGGTCCACTTCGACTGTGTCTACTCCCCGTCATTTTTGTTGTATGTACATATATGCAGTTTTTAGCACTTCCATAGCGAGTCTACTGACAGATATAAGTTAGAACTGTACGCAACTTTATATTACAAATGGCAACAGCGGCGGATGAATGCCCCACAACAAGACGATAGAAAAAAAAAGAGCTTATTCACTATGGTTTTCGGCGCGGACTACAATGGCGGATGCGTGCAAATTTTGGGGATTTATACAGATCCCAAATCTCAAATACACATCAGCAGGAACCAATAGGTAAGAAATATATAATATTATGAAAGAAAACGCCGGATAATATATCTCCTAATAGGTGGCATTTTGGGGTCCTTATACACACACCATAATAAGACCGTATGTTGAAGCACAGTATATATGACTACGGTAGCCGCTCCGCGTTCCATCAAGTGGTGCAGCTTCGTAACTTACCAAAGTCGTACTAAAACATTTTGACAGATTTTTGAGCACCGTGTGTAATGTTCTATACTCTCAATGAAACATCAAAGTTTTGGTGTTGGTTTGTTTACGGGCAAATACTAGCATTATTTATTAGCAGGCGTCGACTTGCAGTCCACACGCACTGGTCACACTTAACATCGCACCATGTACCAAATAAAATTGCTCTGAGGTCGGTGCGCACAGCCAGACTTAATACGTACCACAGGTGGACCGGTTTATAAGGCGTACTGTGATTTTTGAGAAAATGAAAGGATTTTAAGTGCATTTAACAGTTTGAAAAACAGTAATAAAAGAAAAAGAGGAACTAGTTCATAT